>NC_072777.1:32545881-32739691 GCF_022539595.1 Amphiprion ocellaris | reverse complement strand
CAGACTTTAGAGCAGCAGAAACATTTGTCAGTAGTTTGAGCAGGAGAAGGTGAGCTTCAGAGTAGAAATGAGGAGAAGGAAACCTTCTTGACCCGTGTGGTGAGGTCCTGTACCAAGAGTCTGAGCAGGTTGTGAAGAGTCTGTAGTTCTTTGGTCTGAAAGCACAAGAAGAGTCGACTCATTAAAGGAGAAAACAGGAGATATTGTTGGTTCTTCTGTTGCTCTGCAGTTTCCAGTTTCCTTAGACTGAATGTCAAGTTTATATTTTAAATGATTTCCCATGTGAGCCCAAGAAGACTTCAATAAACTCCCTCCATCCCCTGGACACAACATATTTCATTACCATGTTAAATCTTTTTTTTAATGTTTTTGAGTTTTAATCATAGTTTTAGTGTAGTTTTTTTCCCTTTGCTTGTTTAGTTTTGTCATCTGTGTAAAAGGTGCTAAACAAATAAAGTTGAATTGATAAAGTGAATAATTGACTAACTCATGATTGTGACAACAGAAGTATTTTCTTTGTGATTTAAGGGTTTATTTTATTTTTAAGGTTGGGATTAAAATCTTGACAAAAAAAGATTAAAGAAATAAATTGCATTTAAAAAAGCAATTAAATCAAAGGAAAAAACATTTAATACAATAAAACTTTTAACAAGAAAATTAAACATTAAATACAATTAAATTATATTAAAGAGAAAATATTTAATTACATAATTAAATGGAAGATACAAAACATGCAATTATGAAATTAAATGTTTTTAAACAAAAATATTAAACATTAAAGATGAAATATTTCAGATCATTAAACATTTAAAAAAATACAATTAAACAAGACGAATATTAAACATTTTTTTTAAAAATACAAAACATTTAATTAATTATTAAACCTTTAAAAAGACAAAACATTTAATTAAAAAATTAAATGTTTAATTCGAAAATTAAAGACAATAAAACTTTAAATAGGAATTAAACAGAAAATACAATGAAGCATTTAAAAAGAAAATGAAACATTAAAAGGTGGTAAAACATTTAAAAAGAAAAACCTTAAAGATTTAATCAAAAAATTAAACATTGGGAAAGAAAAAGGAATTTTTCAAACAAGCCAATAAAACATTTGAAAAAACAACAATTAAACATTAAAAAGACAAAACATTTCAAAATCAAATCAGACATTAGAAAAGAATGAAAGGTGAGAAAAGAGCAAAACTAAACATTTAAGAAGAATCAAACTAAAGACAAAACATTTGAAAAGACACCAGTTAAACTTTAGAAGATCAAATTAAACAGAAGAGACAATAAAAGGATGAAAAAGCAACAACAGATAAAGGTCTTATAGCTTTTTCTAGTCTGAAATGAAAACATCAAGTTTTTTCTTCAAACATTTCCTCTTTCTATGTTCTTGGTTTAATTGTGGACAGATTTACTAAGAACTCATTTCAGAAAACTGCTTTCCAGATAAAGTCTACTAGTAGTTGAAGGCATTGATCAAACTAATGTTACCTTCTGATCTCCACAAACTTTACTGTTCAGTGAAGAAAATCAAAGTTTGTTGAGGATTTCTAAAAAACCCACAGGTGAAGGTCTGAGAAGAACTCAGATGGATGATCTAAATGTGAAATCAAGACTCATGGTCACAAGTTTTAAGGCTTCTGTTAACCAGAAGGTTCAAACTAACAGAGAAGTAGTGAGAAACTTTTAAAACTTCAGTCCTCAGAGTGTCTGAAGGTTCAAACTAACAGAGAAGTACTGAGAAACTTTTAAGATTTCAGTCCTTGGACTGTCTAAAGGTTCAAACTAACAGAGAACTACTCAGGAACTTAGAGGATTTCAGTCCTTGGACTGTCTGAAGGTTCAAACTAACAGAGAACTACTCAGGAACTTAGAGGATTTCAGTCCTTGGACTGTCTGAAGGTTCAAACTAACAGAGAACTACTCAGGAACTTAGAGGATTTCAGTCCTTAGACTGTCTGAAGGTTCAATCTAACAGAGATCTACTGTGGGACTTAGAAAATTTCAGCCCTCAGACTGTGTGAAAGCTCAGGTCCTGAGGACTCGGGAGGTGTGGAGGCTTTGGAAAGTCTTGGAACTGAGGGTTCCACCCTCCAGCACAGAGGCTGAAGTCCAACCTCCTGAGAAAAACGGTCGAGTCGAGAGCCGAGTTAAAAAAAAAACTCGAAAACGACAAAAAATAGATGATAAATGCGCAAAAAAAAGAAGAATTAGTATCTGAGCGAATAGCTCAGGGGATAAGAAGACGGACTACCAAGTGGTAGGTCGCAGGTTCGAGTCCCACCACCGGCCTTTTTCTTTCTTTGTCTTTGTCAGGATTTTCAAAAGTTTAAGAAGTGTCTGGTCTTGAACCAGCGACCTGCAGCTCCATAGGCAAATCCTTAACTCACTGAGCTACAGATCAGATACAAAGAAATAAATTCGTCGTCCCTTTGGCATCGTAGTTCCTGAAGTGACCACATGGGTGGAGCCAAGGCGGAGTCTGGGTGGAGTCAGGGCGGAGAGTAGGCGGGGAGGTGGGTGGCGGCCTCCCCCCTCTACTCCCCCGCCTCCCCCCACCGCCCACCACACCTTTCCCCGCCCGACGAGTTTTTCGAGTCTCCACGAGTTCTTCGAGTCTCCACAGGTTTTCCGGAGTTTCTTGAGTTTCCACCAGGTCGGAGGCAGAACAAGTTGTCATGAAGAGGTGTTGAAGTCGGCCAGGATGGACTGACTTTTTACAGCGACTAGAAGGAAGACCACTAGAAGAGCAGGTCTTCAACCACCATCCATAAAATCCATGGAGTTGCTCCAGAGAAATGAAGGGAGGTCAACTTTTATCAACCTCCATCCAGATGTTTAACTTCATATCTTTACTTGGACATTTTTAGCACCACAAACCTTTAGTATCACACTTTATTATCATTTATTAGGACTTTAATGGAATCCACCAGCAGATTTAGTTTTTGTTGACAAACTTTATTCTTGTTGTCGTGGGACTGCAGTATTTAAAACTGTTCCTTCTATTTGACCTCATGTTTATTAGTTTTAGTGGAGAAAGTTATTTTAATTTAAAAACCAAATAATAAATTGGGTTAGTCAAGAGCTTTAAATTTCTTACTTTGTCATATTTTCAGTATGACAAAAAAATATAAAAATAAAGTGTCTTGAGGCAATTTGACCTGTAACTGGCATTATATAAATAAAATAGAATTTATATTGTATGTATCTTGTAATGTTGGAGTAATTCAGCCATGTATGTTGGAAAACACATTTTCTTTGTCCATTAATCTGTTGATTGTTTTCTCCAGTAATTCATTTCTTGTTTTGGTTTATAAAATGTCAAACCCAAATATATTCAGTTTACTGTCATAAAAACCAAAAAGATTTACATTCATGATGCAGGAATCAGGCAGTTTTTCACTTTTTATCTTAGTTTAGTCAGAAAGATTGTTGATAATGTGTGAATTGTTGCAGCTTGTGAGCTGTAGAAGGTTTTAATCTTTGGGGCCGAGTGTCAAAAAACATTTAGAAACCAACATCAACAAAACACTGAACAAAGATTTGAACATCATTAAAGGGAAATCCAACTTTTGCATGACAATGTCTAATTAAAGGACATTAATTTCCAACGTAAATGTGTGATATTCATCCTCTGGAGCTTTCGCTTCACATCGTCTTCCACCTGGACTGGTTTGGTCGGGAGCATGTGCAACAAACATTTGAAAAACTGCACTTTAACATCAATGAATGACACTGAAGTTTAATCTCTACATAAATGAGAGTGAGTCTGGATGTGCTGCTCTGTCATTAACTCCTAAGTTTAGGGAAAGTTCAAACAAAAGAGGACAGTTCAGATAAGACTTGAGAATGAGCTTATTCTGAACAAACATCTCAGACTTTCTGAGCTTCAGCACCTCTAGCAAGATAATTTAACAACAAGCAACTCAAGAGATCCAGAAGTTGGAGAGAGTTAGCTTTAGCTGAGCCAAAGAACATGTGGGGCGCTAACCTAGCAAACATTTCAGACTTTTCTCTGTGAATTCTGAGAAATAATTTCCTATTTAATGACAGAGCTACACATCTTAACTCAGTCTCATTAAAACAGACTCTAATTCAGTGTCATCCATCCATATTAAAGTGCAGTTACCCAAAATGTTTGTTGCATGAGCTCCAACAAAACCTGTCCAGGTAGAAGGCCACTTTGACAAACAGGAAGTGGAAGATTCCAAGCAGATTTATAGAAGGGGGAACCGGACTGTACTAAGTGTGGTAGAGTATAGAGGGGTGTTTTGTGGGTTTTTAAGGCTGATAATGATTATTACTAAGACATTTGGAGTAGATATTCATTTGCAGTAAATGAAAGTATTTAAAATCTTGAGTTAAACTTAGAAGAACACAAACTCTAACAGAAAACTTTGTTGATACGTTTTTGTTTTGTTTAGATGTTAAGTTAAAGGAGTTTTATTTGTTACGTATAACCAATCAAATCACTCCAGAAGACAGAGCGACCACAGGTAGATAAAGGTTCAGAGCCAAATTAGCACCATTTTTAAATGTATTTATTACCGTAAATCAGTAAAAAATAAAATACTGATAATCAGTAAATCAGTCAGCCCACAATTACTACAATTCTACAATGTATGTCTCTTTCCTTTGACTTGTTATTTGTACAATATACGATGTATATGATGGCGTTTTTTCATACCAAAGGTTCTACTATGATGTTTTCTCAGAGACATACGATGCTACTCTGGTTGTTCTGGCTCTGGGCTGCTGCACTCCTCCTCTGTTGTTTTCTGGTTTGTACTCAGCTTCATGCCTTCGTCCATCCGGCCTCCGTTGACTCGTCCCGCCTGCCATCTCTGGAGCTGAAGCTGGATTGGAACAGACCAAAGTACAGTCCAATCACGATGCCAGCTGCCTCTCAAAAGGCTCCTTCATCTGGCAGGTGGCAGCACTTCTTCTGAGGGGAAGCTGAGCTGGCCCGGCAGAACTTTGGAGATGTGTTCCAGTGGTTGGTGGCTGTGTGGGGAGATAGAGAGGGACCTTTGAATTGTTCAGAAAGGAAAACAGGGAACCCATTGGTAGTTTTAGTTTAGGGTGCTACTGCGGTGTGTTTTTGGGTTTTAAGAGGTGAACAGGAAGAGTTTTTTTTCGTATTGATTATCTTTTACTTTGTTTCTGGTTGGAATGCCCATCAATGTCAACATGAAGTTCACTTTTAGTTCTGTTTATTTATTTTTATTTTACTAACACCCATTTGTTTTTAACCCCCTCACATGTTGTGTTGTTGTAAACTTACTCTTTCAAATAAATACTCACTTAACCCTCTGGAAACCAGCGTTTGGACTGTTTTTGTGTTGCTCCTCACCTACTGACAGCTGTGGACTAAAGGCTATACTGTGACGTTTTTAGAGCGACATGCTATACTATGATGTTTGTTGGGCGACACGCTATACGTAATCCCAATCATAAAATGGATTTGGAGGAAGAACATAGATGGTAATCTGGATATACATGATTTAGGCTTTATAACTACTATTGGTAGTATTGGTGGTAGTAATAGTAATGTGACTACTACTAGTAGTAGTAGTAGTACACTCTACTGCTGCTGATACTGGCACTGCTACTACAACTTGTAATACTATTACAAATGCTGATACTACTTCTATGACTCTAACAGCTGTTTATACTACTGCTGCTGCTTGTACTTTTAGTATTACTACTACTGCTTGTACAACTATACTACAGCTACTATTAATCGTCTGGTATTTGCTTGTCAAGCTGCTAGCTTGCCTTAGTATTTGCTAGTGGCTAACTAGTTAGCTCTCATAGACTGGAAGCTCTCAACAAGATTTCATAATGAAAAAAGAGCCAAAAACTATTCTTACCTATGAAAAGTCATTCCAAGTTTCCTTGTCTCAATCGTACGACGCAGTGTGTAACTGTATGCAGCACAGTGAGCCGGCATACTTGTTGTTTCCGTTTTCACACCGTCTACATCAACGGAATGCACTGAAACTTTGCCCCCACTAGCTTAGCCTCGCTGTAGCACGCAGCTCAAAGGGGCGTGTCCTATCTACTCATTCATATCTATGGGCGTGTCTTATCTACTCATTCATATCTATGACAACAACGATGGCTGTACATAAGGACGCCTGACGTTGATGAGCTGCGTAAATACCATTATATACAGTCTATGGTAAATACGTATGTGAATCGCATCATTGGCTGCAGCAGCCAGTCACCGGTCACTCACTGACTCACACTGAAAAATAGCACAGAATGAATTGTTACGTGTTTATTTTATTTACAATTTAGGTTGGATTTTTTTTTTTGTGCGCAGCGCAGATTTTCTGTGCGCGGAGACCGTGTCAGCAGTGCGCAATTGCGCACGCGCGCAGCTTAGAGGGAACAGTGAGTAACACCATCCATTTCATTCCATAACCACTGCTCCTGTAACCCCCGTGGCCTCCAGGTGACCAACACCGAGCAATTTTCCGTATCAGTGTCACAGCAGCAAATTAATATCAGTGTCACATTAACCTTCGTGTCGTCCTGTGGGTCAAAATTAACCCGTTTTAAAGTTTGTAAATGTGGGGGAAAAAAATTTTCACAGTGAAACTTCTGATGTCCACATTTTCAACATTTTTGGGAGAAAAAAGAAATGTTAAAAATGTTTCTTAAGAACATTCACAAAAAAATCAACCAAAATCCAGCGAAATTCGCTGGATTTTGGTAGATTTTTTTGCGAATGTTCTTAAAGAAAATATTAGAAGTTTTACTGATATATATATGTAATCAGTTTAGATATTTTTAGGAATTTTTTTGGAACATTTTTAGGAATTTTTTTGGAAGATTTTTACTCATTTTTTGAAAATATTTGCAAGAATTTGCCAAATTTGGGGATTATTATTTCATTTTTTTTTTAAATAAAACTTTTAAGGAATTATTGGAATTTTCTTCCTGAATTTTTTTTACAAATTTCCAGAAATTTGGGGGATTTTTTGCTGGATTTTTGGATATTTTCCCGACAAAGAAAAATTATTTTTTGGTGCCTGTAAATGAGGACAACAGAAGGGTTAACACATCACCATAAAACTCATCATTCTGATAGCAACACATGAATATCTTTATCAGGAGTTGTTTTTCTTCATGTATGGTAATCCAATCTGTTGTATGTGAAGGTTGACGTTGGGGGCAGCTGCAGATCTGTCCTTTAGTATCGGCTCTTAATCCTCCGTTTGTTCTTGATAAAAGCTCACACAAAGCATATCTCTCAGCAGTCATTAACTCAGGGATTGAGCTGCAGCACATTAAATGATGCCACCGAGGGTCATGCATCCACAATCTGCACAGAAACACACACTCAGAAACGATGGCTGCACAGCTTCAGAGGTGGCACTGCTGGTTGGTTCCACTGAAATATCTCAGAAATTACGGGATAGATTGCAGTGAAAATGTAGTATTATTGCAGTGACTTTGGTGATTCTTCAACATCAGATCACTGCTTTGATATGTACAATACTTTGGTATAAAATTAAATGCTAGCTAAACTAGCCTTGCTTCACTGGCAAATGTTAAAAAGCTAAAAAAAAATGGTGCATAGCTTAGCATCAGCATGTTAGCATTGAAATAATATGGACATTCTCAAAGCATCTACAACTAGACATGCCTTCAATGCAAGAATCAATTGATAAGTTGACAACAGTTAAATTATTTACCTAACTGGATGATTTGAGTCATTTTGGAGTCATTGGATTCCAGATTCTTGAAGTTTAAATGCACTATAATCACTCATAAGAAGAGGTCATGCCACTAAGAAAATCTGATTAACACAACTTTCTGCATCACTAAGACTGATCATTTAAGTTGCTGTGTGTATATTTTTGACCCTGCAGTTTGTCACATTTTCAAAAGACCTATAATAAATCTATGAAAGGAGCAAAATGTATGATTGTATTTTTGTTTATTTGATTTTGAGACAAAATTGCACGTGGTTTAATCATTCCATCACAGGATATATATGAGTTGTAGAAGTCAATGGAGACCAAGACTGCCATGAGATAAATGGTCTTTACAAACTGTACCTGAAATCTTAACAACTTTATGAATCTGTTTATAATAGTCAAAGGTGGATTGAAACTGCAAGACATGAAAGAAGTTTTTGGTGGATTCTGGAGTCGCCAAACGAACATTCCATTCTCACTTCATCCTATCTGTGATGTTGTTAAATTCACTGTTTAGGGCAAAACCCACAATCTTACTCGACTGGACTGACATCATATAGACTACTAGCCTCACAGACCTCCTGCAAGTAGAAGAAAGTAAAACAGAGATGATTTATGACCTGTTTAAATCTCATTGACTAGATAAAGACCGTTTATTCCGAGGCCTCTATAATAATTAACCAGCTTAACCCCAAAGTAACAAACCTCAGAGGAAACACTTGCTGGCAGACAAGTCCAGGCATGTTTGGTGTCTGAACACAACTGCCAGTGACCACAACCATCAATCTCCACAGCATCTTATCTAACAGGGTGTAACAGTTACTGAAACTTTAATGGAATTCACCTGCCTTAAGCCGCATTAGCAACTGTGAACTGGAGAGACGGACACAAGTTCAAGTAGAGGGAGAATATTAGGCCAGACGTAGATCAGAGGTGGGGATGCATCTCAGGACAGGCGATCACAGAGATAAACAACTACACTGAACCTATAGAATTATTTAAACTGAGGAAACAGTTACACACCTGTTACTGTCCAGCCTGACAGTAAAAGACCCAACCATACATCCATTCATTATCAGTACACCACTAAATCCTCATTAGGGTCGCGGGGGTGCATTCACACCTACAGACAATGTAAAGTTACCAGTTAACCTCAGCATGTTTTTGGAAGTACATGCAAACTCCATGCAGAAAGATCCCAGGAAAGCCGGATGCAAACCAGGGATCTTCTAGCTGTGAGGCCAAAGTGCTAACCACCAAGCCACTGTGCAGCCCAAGACCCAACCAGTGGAAGAAAATATCACGCTCATAAGTTCTCTGCAAATGGGCAATTACATGTGTAGGTTTTGTTAAAAAAAAAACAAAAAAAAAAGCATCTAAGTCCCAGCTGGAGTTTCATTAGTTTTTTTTTTTTACATTTTGATTAGAGAAACTGATTGTCTAAGAATATAACGCTCAAGAGCAATTCTGATGCAACTTTTGCCTTGAAACATCCCAATAAAGTCAGTGTGCAGGTGTTAATGTCTCACTTAACTCATTAAGACTTGATGAATGTATATGGTGTTTGTGTTTTGAGGGTGCATTTGGTCTTAATGGGTTAACATATAACTCACAGTCTTACCAATGAGTTAAAGAGTAAGTGTGGGAAGCTTTTCCCAGTGATGAAGCCAGACAGTGTTTATAATGGTGACCAGGCCGAGACCATTACTTACTGTACATCAAGATGACACAATGTCTCACTCTTATTATTTGCTAATACAGGAAAGGCTGCCATGACAACTCAGTATAATAAGATCTTTTTTTATGAAGCCCTCAAGTGGTCAAAAACCTGGACCGGTTCCAAAAGTCATGCTTTCTTAAATTCTTCTAATTCTGATGCAAATTCAATTGCACAGGGTAAGTACATGTAAGCCAGAAGTGTTTGTTGATGACAATAATTAGTTTTTGAATTGCTACAAGACCAGTGTGAACAGTTTGTGGTTGGTCAGAAGTTCTTAGGTGTCTGTGGATGTGAATGAGGGGTTGTGGCCGTAGGGAAATGGTTCTGTAAAGAAGTTCTGCCAGAAAAATACTAGTTACTGGATGTAAGCCAGTTCTATGTGTACATCTGTAGACCTCACATGAAAGTACTGGCCTCAGTCTGATCACCCCTATGAAGATACACATTTGGGACAAACCATGGCTTCACTATCAAAACAGGCAAAAACAAGTTTAATCTTCTTAAGAAGTCAAGCCAAAGCATCACACGAATCCATTCTTGGTTCGATTCGACGCAGTATTTCTTCCATTCCCTGTAGGACCTTTGGCAACTCTGAACCTCAACTCTACATGACCTGGAAAATACCTCTTTTGTTCTGAGAGAATGACACGGCTCTTACAGTATGACTCTACAGAAACAAACAAGGCCTTGACAATCCGCTGAAACCACAATGATAAAGTGACAGCATGTTTATGTTATGCAACCAGAGTTAAGGTCGAGTGCACGTCAAATCTCAATGCAATCAGAGCTGCGACGAAACAAATCTCAAGTTTTGTTCGAGCAAGTCTTAATCCGGCTTAAGAGGCAAACTGCATCAGTGATAAGTTATTTAAGCAGTCTGTCAAAGTCAACGTTAAGGACACATGCAATGTTTACTGTAGCTTATACGCAATGTTCCAGTAGCCATGGATGCATCTTTACTGTATGTACAGCGTGCATTATTAATGGATTTTCCATACCTTGTTTTACGTACATGACGTGTTCGGATTCAGTCTGACTAATCTCTTCTCAGTGGAGGAAGATGCTTCTGTAGCATCCGAAACAAACTTTATGCAGTGGTAATATGCACTTTATGTCCAAGTAGTACCCTGAAGGGAATCATTTCTGCATTTTTTTTAAAGAAAGGGAAGCCTTTACCTCACTTGGCAGGCTCACCGTTCCGTGCTATTCTTGTTTAGTGCGTTGCCATTGTGCAGTGTGAATGTGTGATACAGCATCAGAGCTTACTGGTTCATATCGGTGTTAAGTAGCCAGAGGAGTAACTGGAGTGGGGGGATGCATCCACCTCAGTGGGTTCAATCTGTCCTCGTCAGGCTCACGCACAACCTGCACCTCATCGACACACACACACACACACACACTCACAAAACAGAGTATCAGGTAACAGCCGGTGAATTATTTAGCAGCCGCGATGAGTGCCGCGAAGCAGCAACCAGATTCTTCTACATCTTTGCACCTGAATATTAATGATCCAGAGACCTTGACTTCAGGAAAAAAGAGCGACAATTATGAGGGAGAAGATACTTGAAAATTGGGAGAAAACAGAGCTGACTTTTTGTTTTGTTGGAATAAATTTGCATTGAAGCTAAACTGACACCCTTCACATTGACTTGAGTGAAGACTTGTGCAGTAAAAAGCTTAATGCATGACACAATAGTGGAGTAAAATATAGAGCTTAAAAGCTGTTGTGGAGCCATAAAGGTTCTAAAATGATATCATTATTTACATGCTAAATTTCACAACTATTTTGGTCCCCAGAACCACAGAACACTATTAAATATAACTGAAGAAGACTCAGTTCATCAGTTTGCCAAATAAAAAGCTGTGGTCAAATCAAGTCCAAATTCAACCGCCAAATACCAGTTATTTTTAACTCTTACTAGTGTTCTCATGTACATAGTTTTTTTGTTTTTTTTAAATTTTGTTATGCCTAAACAGTCAGTCTTTTTGAGTTGTGGCAATTTCTGATTAAATTATATTCAACAAACAAACTAAATTGAGTTGGGAGAAAATAGATTTACCTCTACAGTCAAAGGTGTTTTCAGATACTAGTCTTAACCAGCTGAAATTATCCAGGCATGTTAAGATTTAGTTAAAGATTTCAAATCCTGAACTTTTCAAGCCGATATTATTAACTCAACTTGAAATGAGTTTTAAATCAACTAATGCAGAAATATGAGTTGAAATCAGTCACAATATTTAGTTGCTGCAATTTAGTGTTGTTTTTGGCGGCCTGTTTTGATTTTAGTTTTAGTCTAGTCTTTGTGTCAAGCCGACATTTTAGTTTTTATTAGTTTTAGTCACGTTCATTCTCTTTTTCATCTAGTCAAGTTTTAGTCGACTAAGTCTGAGCATTTTAGTCTTATTTTAGTCAGAATAATCTATGACTATTTTCGTCTAGTTTTAGTCGACGAAAACTGATGACATTTTAGTCTAGTTTTAGTCAATGAAAATTATGTTTTACTCTCTTTTTAGTAATGCAATTTTATTTAACCCAGTCAATATAGTATAATTTCCTTGTATAGTATAGACAAAACCATTTTTTTCTTTTAGTCAAACCCATTTCACAAATTAAACATGGTTATCTTATTATTATATTATTGTTAACTTATAAACTCAAGAATATACTCACTCCAGACATGGAAGATGCTCTGGTCAACACATTTATTCTACCAACCAAATTGTAGGTACACACACATAAATTTAAATAAAATAAATAAATAAAACAGCATCACATGACTGGCAGAAAAAAAAATACATTCAAGTTTAACATAAAGAGAAATAAAGTGCATGAATGCAATTCACAACAATAACATAATAAAATGTGTGTGTCTGTCTTGCTTGTAAACTGAAACTGAAAAGAACACCACAACTGATGGCACTGACTGCATACAACAGCAGCAACTATGTCAACTGTAACCTCCTGAATGTCTTGTTTTAAAACTGGTTGCCACATACCAAAAAAATTCTGTGTGCTGTGGCCAGCTTTTGTTTGATCTTTTCTTTCTCTACATTTTGTCAATCAAGTTTAAAATTTTATGTCTTTTTGGCACTTTGAACTTTTTGTCCATTTTTGCCATCATGGCAATGAACTCCTCATCTTTAACAATTCATGCTGGAAGTTCTGTGCAGCCTATCCACTGTGCTATCCCCTCCTCTTTGGTCTGTTGCTCTGGGGAATTGTCACTGTACCTCCTTGTGGCAAAGAAATCCTGAGCACTAGTTGGCTTGTCCATCTTCTTGGGTGGGACTTGCTTCACTGATGCTCTATCTTGAATCTAGCACAGGAATAGATACAATGTCAGGACGGTGCAGCCTCTGGAACTGTTGTAAATATTAGGCAGCATAAATTCTTGCCATGATTTTTATCTTGGTAAATCAACCTTTGAGTGAGTAACTTGACCGTCCGCCAAAGAAAAAAAGTTACATAATCAAAACAAAAGTAGTCATAAACTAAGCAGGGAGGCATGTTAATGCAAATGCCATTTGTTTAAATGTATTCAATATGGTATTCAAAATCATGTTGTTGATGCCAAATTCAGTTCAATGTGATGGCTATGTGAATAACAAAACGCATTGACTAAATTAGCTCCCAGATAAAGCTAATAGATATATGTGTTGCTGTGGATACACAAGAATATAAAAGAATATAACAGTTCTCACAAACTATATTTAGCAGATATTTTGGAGAAACCCAGTTTACACTCTTATGTACACAAACAAATACACACGATAATCGCACACATGCTAGTCAAATCAAATCAAATCAAATCAAATCAAATCAAACTTTATTTATATAGCACTTTTCATACAGTTAAAAATGCAACGCAAAGTGCTTTACAACATTAAAAACATTAAAAACAAGAAAACCCGCCCGTCCCTCCCTCCCTCCCTCCCTCCATATATACATATATGCACACAACTGCAGGAGCACGCACACGTACACACGTCCACACACACATACATACACACACACACCCATACAGACACACACTCCCACCACTGATAGTAGGGAGACATGGCATGGCACTGTCTCACACACACACATGCTAGTCTCTCTCTCTGTCTCACACACACATGCTAGTCTCTCTGTCTCACACACACACATGCTAGTCTCTCTCTCTGTCTCACACACACACATGCTAGTCTCTGTCTCACACACACAAATGCTAGTCTCTCTCTGTCTCACACACACACACATGCTAGTCTCTCTCTCTGTCTCTCACACACGCTAGTCTCTCTCTCTGTCTCACACACACACATGCTAGTCTCTCTCTCTGGCTCACACACACACACATGCTAGTCTCTGTCTCACACACACACTGCTAGTCACACACGTTTGTCTCAGTCGTTTTCATCTCCAGTGGCTAACGTCTAACATTAAAGCTAACGTTAAAATGTGACATATTAACCACAGCCTCATGACTTTGCGTGAGCTTTCAAAAATAGAAAGTAACGTTAATGTCGTAACTTACCTCGATTTCACCATGGAAGCTCTTGAGATGCCTTTTTAAGTTTGTCGTGTTTTTCCCCGTTATTTTGTGGCCGCATTTCTCCCCGTCTTTTTCCACGACACATTCCGTTTTGTTTTCCACTTGTATGTAAACAAGGTATGTCCATATATCGCTTCTTCGTTTTCTCCCCAGCTGCCAGAAAGCTGGGGAACAGTGCCCGGCCATGATCCCACCGCAGATGCATCTAAATAATGCCGCGAGTGGAGATAGAGGAAGTGACGTCGCCTGCGTCAGCGCAGTGCGACGTCACTTCCTGGGGAACAGAAATACTGCAAAATAATAAACGCGACTAAACATTTAAATGTTATTTCGTCTCGTCTCGTTTTGGTCAACGAAAATGAAGAGACATTTCAGCAGAGTTTTTATTTTGTAAACCGAATTTCGTCTCGTTTTTATTCGTCAACAATATTGTATTATATATTTTATTATAGTTATCGTCACATAACCACCATTTACGTTTCGTCTCGTCTCGTTTTCGTCAAGTGATAAAGGTTCGTTGACGACGATATTTCGTCATAATTTTCGTTGACGAAAGCAACACTACTGCAATTATCAACATTATTATGTCAATGCAACATCAAAAATAATGCTTGCAACTGAAATGATTGAACTAAATCATAAATTAGAATTTTTATCGATCCATTTAATAAAGTACTGTAAATATATGTGTATTAGTTGGAGTTTTCTCTTTCAAAGGGGGCATTATTAGAGTATTTACAGTATTTGTGCATTTATTTACACACTTTGGTCTATTTTATCTGTCTTTTACCTCTTCATTTTATTATTATTGTCTCATTTTGCTTATTTCATGCCTCTGATGTATTTATAACAGTGCTTCTTCTGTTCCTCAGTCACCGTTTATTGAGTCCTTCGTTCATAACATAATCATTTATGAGGTGATTGGAGAAAGTTAGATATTTTTTCTCTTCCTTTGTACTGTAAAGCATTGTAGTTAACATCTATTTGTATAAAAATGGCTACATTAATAAAGTCTGACTGATTGATTGATTGATTGATTCATTGGCAGCCAAGCTAATGCTAACACATGTTTTATTCTCATATGGCGATGAAAAAATCTCAAAAACTAATCTCTGAGTATCAGAGATACACATAAGTTTATTACCTGCCTTAAAACGGCTTCGATGTAGCTTTACACATTTCTTTCTCCAGAGTTTATAGATTTCTGTCTCTCCACTGACTGCAGCTGGAGCACACCAGCTCACCTCTGCTAAAACAAGCAGCTGACAGGACAGGTTCCTTATGTTTGTTTCATATGACGCCCAGTAATTCTAAAGCTGTGTTTTTGTGACTGTCATTGGTATACTAGGACACATTTCAAGGTGGAAATGATCAGCCATGGTGTTGACTACTTATATCACTCATGAAGTCTTTTTTAGCACATAAAGAAAAAACTATATAAATATTTTAACACCTAAAAACCTAAAAAACTTGACTGTCAGAGGAGGTCAATAAAAATTATTTAACATGAAAACAATGAGCTTTAATGGTTGACAGGCAAATTTTGCTGCCTGAGTTTAGCACACAAATGAACACATTTCAATCAAAGACTGAGCTGTAACTTCACTTAATCACCACTATCTATGACTGACCAAATCAGTAGCCTTTAGCAGTGGCGCTCCCCTTCAGTAAAGCTACCTAATAGGCATGATATATTGACACACATGGGTCAAAATAAACCGCCCCCTTTTTCCCATTCATTTTCTGAACTGAACTTTGCAAAAAAAAAAAAAAAAAGCCATTTAAAAAACATCAAAGTAGAATTAATACTTGTTTTTACTTTAACTTTCAATGTTGGTACAAAAATGTATGAAAGAGCATTGAATACAAATGGAACCAAAGTCAGCGTGTGTTTTGCACTTCACATTGTGAGATGTTGAAATTCAAGGAGAAAATAGTTGATATGAGCTGAACCAAACTCCTGCTGCTGGAGACTGAATTTAATTTAAGAGCTGATATTCATCTGAGTTGAAGTTTTGGCACTGCAACTTCAGTTACTGTATGTTGCTTGTTTGGGGAGGAGTTCTGTTGGTGAGCAAAGCTTCTGCAGAAAAGTAGAAATAGATTGTCATAGCTTTAGTACTGTATCTTCTGTGGTTCCTATTTGCAGCTGTTCGTTAACCCTCGTGTCGTCCTGCAGGACAAACTGACCCGTTTTAAAGTTTGAAAATGTGAAAAAAAAAAGAAATTCACAGTGAAACTTCTGATGGCCACATTTTAAACATTTTTGGGAAATCTTTGAACATTTTTTGGTGGGAAAAAAAAGAAATGTTAAAAAAAAGTTTCTTAAGACCATTCAGAAAAAAATCAACCAAAATCCAGCGAAATTCGCTGGATTTTGGTAGATTTTTTTTCACAATGTTCTTCAAGAAAATATTAGAAGTTTTACTGATATATATGGAATCACGTTAGATATTTTTAGGATTTTTTTAGAAGATTATTCTTCATATTTTGAAAATATCTACAGGAATTTTCTTGCCAAATTTGGGGGATTTTTTAATAAAACTTTTGAGGGAAACTTTTAAGGAATTATTGAAGTTTTCTTCCTGAAAGTTTTGCAAATTTTCAGAAATTTGGGGAATTTTTTTGCTGAATTTTTGGATTGTTTTCAGACAAGGAAACAATATTTTTTGGTGCCCATAAATATGGACAACAGGAGGGTTAAAACACAGTTCTTAGGTGCTGTTTGTCCCAGTTTCGACCAACCCTGTGTTTCTTAAATGCTAATCTTCTTTACAAACTAACTTTCTAGCACCTTTCTCTGCCTCCCAGTGTGTCAGTAGTCCATGCTGTGCAGCTGATTCTTCCTGTCACTTTTCCCCTGCAGGGCTGCAGGAAGCAGCGGCAGGTTCAGGTCGGCGACCCGACGCTGCAGAGACGAACGGAGCTGGACTGAGTTCCTCTTGGCTCCGCTGATGCCTCCTCCTGCCCTCTCTGATCCTCCTCCTCCTCCTGCTGCAGACAGATCTTTCCTCTTCCCCCTCTCCTGCCTCAGGCTCTTGATGACCAGAGTGTGCTGTCTCTGCGGGGGGAAGGCAGGAGGTTTGGACCCGTTCACCAGGAGTCCCGGTGGTCCAGGTCGGGTCAGCCCCACCCAGGTCATCTTCCTGCCCCGTCCATCTTTTAGCCCCACGGTGCGTAAACGTGGGA
The DNA here is from genome assembly GCF_022539595.1 of Amphiprion ocellaris. NCBI lineage: Eukaryota > Metazoa > Chordata > Actinopteri > Pomacentridae > Amphiprion > Amphiprion ocellaris. The sequence goes on along the minus strand of NC_072777.1, from coordinate 32,722,532 downwards.
GGGGGGCGGAGGGTGATGTCTGAGGCGTCTCTATGGTAGCCAGGTGGGCTCGGTCCGAGGTGTCGGCCTCCAGGAGCATCCTGGGAGAAACGCCGTTCTTCTCCGAGGAGTAGAACGTCTGCAGCTTCTCCAGACGCTCGTTGATGCTCAGGTGATGGGAGTCGTCCTGGTGGCGGCTGTCATGGAAACAGTCCGACCCCGGGTCCGCCGCCCCGTCCGACTGGGTCGTCCTGAGCAGGTGTGTGTGTCGGATCGGTCTGGACATGCTGGGTTCTCTGATTGGCTCGGCAGGCAAGGGGACTTGGCAAGGGGCGGAGTCACAGAGCTGAGAGGCGGAGCTTTTAGGAGGAGAAAGATGGACGAGCTCTCTGTCTCCGAACACTGACACTAGAAAACACAAACATACAGATGTAAAGTAAGATAAGACGAGATAAGATAAAGTTAAGATAAATTTTATATAAGATAAGAAATGACAAGAGGAGATAAAATACAATGAATTACATTAAGTAAAGCTAAGCTAAGCTGAGTTCAGTTCCGTTAAAATAAGATAAGCTGGGATAACATAATTAAGATAAAATTTTATAAATCCTGGAGTAAATTTTTGTGCCAGGTATTGTTCAGAAAATGACATAAGCAATGCAGTGCCTAAAAAAAGTATAAGATTACTTGAATAACATAAGTAAAGTCAAATAATAACTAATAACTAATAAATTGTAGATGCAGCATTTGGTTCTGTGTTTGTTCTACCTTCAGGAAACAGCGTCTCTCTGGCGTCCAACGTGATCTCCTCATCAGTAGCTCCATCCTCTGCAGACAGCGGGGCAGGAGAGTGTGAGGGAAGCCGAGGGGGTAAGGAGGGGGAGGCGGAGTGAGGAAGCTGGGGCAGGGAGGGAGACGGGGGACGGTTCTCGTCGTCCTCTCTGTGGTCCTTCCTGTGCAGGTCCTCGGTCCTCCTCCTGTTGCTCTGACAGTCGGTCGTCTGCTGGGCTCTCAGAGGTCTGCTGAACTGCTTTGAGCTTTTCTCGTTGGTCGGTTCGTTCTAAAGACAGGCAGTGATTCGTTGTCAGGAGACCCAGAGTGTTTTATATATTTGCACATTCACATCTGATTGGATTGTTTGCAGAAGCAGTGAGGATGCTTCGGAGCAAATAGCACAGTTTCAAACTGCAGTTTTGATTTGAAATCAATGAATTGTTCAAGCCAACTTCTGAGACATCAAAATAAATGACAAGTTAAAATGTTACAGATACTCTTTTCTGTCAAAGACCTATGGCCCATTCTCCATATGTCCCTTCAAAGATCAAGTGGTTGTACACTCATTGGGTTCGCTTTGTTCTTCATGAGAATTTGATGAGAATAGCTGGATTTAATTATCTAAGGTAGCTATGCATTCTTTTAGTTATACATAACAAGACTGGAAACCATGATTACCAACTCGATAAGTGGAGTAATGATAAAGTAAAATGTGCACAATTTCACAACAACAGAGCGTTTCTGTTCGAGAGCTATGAGGAGTAGCGAGGTGTAAATAAAAAAAGCCCTCCTACTACTAAAATGAGCCTAAAAGGATCATAGTTCAACAAGAAAACCAAACAAAACCCCTTTACAACTCCAAGATAATATCAAAATGAGGGACCATGTAAAATTGAAAAAGATAACAGAGTAAGAGAAATGGATTAAAAGAGTCAAATTTCAAAAGCAGAAAACAACAAAAAGTAACTGAGAAAATTTGTGTCCTTTTTAGATGTTCATCATCACAACTTCTGTGTCCACTGCATGGTTTTATCATATATTCCTCAATATTCAGAACAAGTAGCAGCACATCAACGACCTGGAAACAGATTAAAGAAAGCATTAATTATTCCTTAATAACCACTTGAACAATCAATGGCCTCTGTCCTTTTAAAGCGAATCAGAACAGAGCAAAAGTGCCAAAAACTGAAAGAGAACCACCAGCAGAATGTCATTCATCATCAAATTCACCTGATTTTAGAGGTTACAGAAGGGAGGACGTCTTCCTTGGAGCCACTAGCAGCACCTGATGCAGCAGTTTTGCCTTTACTTCAGCTAAATTAAGCTGTCTAGACATCCCTGCTGTTTGTGTCTTTGTGGTGTCATTTGTTTGTTTAGGTCAGAATTGTGGGCGAGCGGCGGTTGAAAATGTCATCACACTCCTGCCAGTGTCTGAGCACAGGGATTAGAAACAGGTGATGTGATCGATGAGAACACAGCGTCTGACCACTCATCTGGACAACATCGCCACTTGAAATGTTCTTTGTGTTATCAGTGCACCGATCATCACGGTTGGGCGGATTTCCAATTAAGCCGGTCATCTAATCTTGTTTACACAGAAAACTCCTGAGTGGGCTTGACTTCACAGATACGTCGCAGTGCCACCCAATCCAACAAGAGTGTCGAAGAACAAAGTAATCCAGGAGAATCATAAAGGATTTCCTGTAGCTAAAATGTTAATCCACATATGGAAAACCGGCCGCTGGGGTATGATACAGCAAATTAAACATATTTAATGAAGCGGTTAGATGTAAAGTATTATTTTCTGATAATATAGCAAACCAAAAATACATTTATCCTATTTAAATGCATCACCTGATACTTATTTCTCAAAAAACTGTTAGAACACATCAGACTGTTGTATTGATTTCGATGTTACTTCAATATGATGAACACAGGAACTGTAGTCTAATTAATTCTGGTATAGATTTGCCTTCTTGGCCTTGTAATTACTCTCTGGTGGACCAAATTGCTGAAAATACACCAAAAACTTTTTGTGGATGTTCTTAAAGAAAATATTAGAAGTTTTACTGATATATATGTAATCACTTTAGATATTTGTAGCATTTTTGGAAGATTTTTACTCATTTTTTGAAATTATTTACAATAATTTTCTTGCCACATTTGGGGGATTTTTTAAAAATAAACTTTTAAGCAAAACTTTTAAGGAATTATTGGAATTTTCTTTCTGAAGGTTTTGCAAATTTTCAGAAATTTGGGGAATTTTTTTTGCTGAATTTTGGGATTTTTTTCAGACGAGGAAACGATATGTTTTGGTGCCCGTAAATGAGGACAACAGGAGGGTTAAAATAGGAGGTGTCAGAAAAGTTACCACAGGGATAATTGTCTTGTGGCAGCCAAGCGTTCATAGCGACGTCGCTCTTTGATCCTTCGATGTCGGCTCTTCCTATCATTGTGAAGCAGAATTCACCAAGCGTTGGATTGTTCACCCACTAACAGGGAATGTGAGCTGGGTTTAGACCATCCCAGTAAAACAGGTTAGTTTCACCCTACTGATGATGTGCTGTTGCAGTAGTAATTCTCCGTTGTGTGACTGCCATTTTGAATAAAACAGAGCTGATCTGACTCATCCAGAGAAGAATAACAATCTGGTTTCAGTATGGATGGGTAATCAAAGCAGCTGTGAGCAGAAACCTGATGATGTGTCTCATTGTACCTGTTGTTTGATGTTTTAATATCGTCAGCTGGCGTTCAGAGGTGATGGTGCAAATATAAATGCCATTACAAATGGTGGCACAAAGAGAGGGCGGTCAGAAACGGCAACTACCATCTGCAAAGGCGTTTATAAGCGCCGGCTGGCCATATTAAAACACCGAACAGCAGGGAAGATGAGATGAGTAATGACTTCATCAGATCTCAAGCAGTACTTCTTGGAAGAAACAAACTGTTTCTTTGCACTGTGGTGTTCAGAAGAACTAAAGGGAGCCTCAGTGACAAAGCTGATGCTTAAACAGAGACATGGTTCTATTTGGTGACAACTGGTTGTTTGAGGGTTTGCAAGTTGAACCAACTCTAAAGGTACGTGTCCACTAGATTCATCAATTTCCCACATCCCATTCATTGTCTATGTGAAAAGTGCTGTGATGCATGCTGGTCTGGTTGCGGTGCGTTTAAAGCTGTGATACGGTGTGTCTCCCCTCATTTGCATAAAGTAGCCTCCACTTCTACTTTATGCAAATCCGATACGACGTGTGGAGGTCCAACGCATCACGAAACTTTCATCAAACATCTCAACTAGCCGTCTGTGAACTAAAACGAGGACAGATTCAGTAACTGCTCAGCTTATTTCTCATCTCAAATGCCTTCAGAAATACTTTTCACTGAACTGTTGTCGTAATAAAAGAGAAAGTTTGCGACTGAACCTTCATGTTGGTCCGGCTTGAAATTCAGGAGCAGACAGCTCTAGAGTCAATGCCTTTGTCCAATCTGGGGCAGGATAGTTGGAGAAGAAGGTCGGCAGCAGTTGAACACCAGCTACCGGCTTCAAGTACACGCCCACCAACTGGGACATTTTCAGATGCGGCACATTTACATGCAGGAAAAACACATCTAGAGGACATGTTGCATCATCCATCACTAGCAGAAGCCCAGAATTAGCTCTCAGCTTGCATTGGTACTCCAATGATTACAGTATTTAATTGGGGTTTCCTTTTCCTGATCTTATGAGCAGATCATGGCATCATCTAATCAATTGATATGTGCAGAAAGGTAAGTCCAGTTCTTAGTTTACATTCATTGTCACATGTATAAACAAGTCATAAAAAGAAGCGTCTGATATGCTACAAAATCAAAAATAGCATGATTTAACACTAATGCTGCTAGTCAGAGGTCATTAAGCCTTTGATAAAGACTTTGTCATGGTGCTCCCTTACTAGCTAAACTCTAGCAATACTCTCTGCCTGCCAACATAGAAGTGCATGCCTTATTTTATAACCTACAAAATTTGAAGTGTGTATTTTCTCTATCAGCAGATACTAACATTAAATGACTCAGATTGAATATGGAGCAAACAAAGAACTTGATTGGGACATCCCTCCAATCTGTTCTGTATTCATGCCTTACTTACCTGTTGCTGAGTGTTTGATTCAGTGTTACTCCTCTCTCTCCATGTATTCTTGCTGGGAAGACACCAGTCACTGCTTTCCAGCTTCTGCCAAATAAATCATTGTTAAAGTTCAGACATCAAAGTAGACTATACATGTATTATTTGTATTGTCACATTTTTATTTTTATTATTTTTTACAACTGTTAAACCGACCTATTTATGTATTACTGGCATTGGTGTTTCTAATGAACATTTCAGTGTGCACCATAAAAAAAGCTTAAAAAATGTTCAAAATCCGGCAGAAAGAGTGTCAAAAATATGGTAAAAAATTGTGTAATATTGTAATATTCAAAAATCATATAAACAGTGACAATAATGGCAAATATCTGTAAATTAATGGTGTAACAGTGTACTTTTACAGTTCAACATAAAAAGAACAAATTGCTGTTGAAACACATGGATATTATATATAATTTTGGCCTGTTTTTCCTTTTCTGTTGTACTGGTTATTTTCTGTAATCCAACAAAATAGGTAAGATCTGGATAAAAAAACAACCAGGGTTTCTGCAGAAATCAGCCAGTCCAATTTAATGCTCTTTAATGCCATTTTAATGCTAAACTGTAAAAATTTTAATGCCACGACAGTGAACTCAACAAATTACACGGGTTTGTGTTTGTGTAAAAGATGATTTTTATATGAAAACTGTCCCTACATTTCACTATTTCTGAATCCAGAAACCACCCCTGACCACCCACAGGCTGCAGTCATTCTCTGAAATCCACATTTTCTAGCCATTTTTACTGGAATTTGCATTTCCCCATTTCCCAGCTCTCCTCCACCTGGTCCAGCCTGTCGGTTACTTTAAAAACATGCAGTTTTTGGCAATTGTACCCAACCGGCTGGAACAATTATCGTAATGCTTTGGCATGTTTACGCAGATGCACATATCTGACGAATCGCAGTCTATAATTATATATTATTATTGTCAAATATTTTTCTTGAAAACTGCAGAAAGAATTTTTAATGCCACTGAGATTCAAATTTAATGATTTTTAATGCCATTTAAGGCCTTAATTTTTGCAAAATCAATTTAATGACTATTAATGCTTTTTAATGCCCTGCAGAAACCCTGACAACAAAAAAAAACATATTAACTTATGTAAAGATGCAAATTTTTTATATGAACATTCTCTACATTTGGCCTGTATTTTTATTGTGTTTTTCTTTTAGTAAAATATATATAAATTAACATCTTTATTTCTGTGATTTTACTGGGGTTTTTTTTGTGGTAATTTTAGAAAAAAGGAAAAATCTGTAAAATAAAAGTAAATGTCTACAGTTAAAAAGTACATTTTGTACAGTATCTACAGTCTAGCAGTGACTGCATGTGTGTGAAAGCATAAACCTTGCTGGCTTTGGCTCCTTTCGGGCTCCTGTTGAGCTTGTTGAGCAGCAGGTGGTAGGAGGCCATGATGGCGGACGGTCGGTTAGTGGTCAGCGTATGTATGACTTCTGACAGCGAGTAGCCCAGCGACTCCGTCATGTACGTCAGCACAGACGAGCTGAGATCCTCTGGACACAACCTGGACAACACCAAGTGAGATTGATGGGACATAAATAAAGTGTAAGTAAAGGAAAGCAGAGAGATCTAAAGGGTCAGTCAGGATCTGTTGGTGAGGGATGACTTGTAACTGAAGGATTCTGGTTGAAGGCAGATCAGAGCTTTAACAGCTCTTGCATCATTCATGTGGACTTCAGAAAGCATATTATTGCCAGGAGGAGACGTACATGATTGCATTTCCACACTGCGTAAAGTGATAAAAGCCTTTTAGTCGTGCTATAATACACAAAGCTGTTACGCTACAGACCACAGAAATTTTCATTTTCTTGGAAAACATGCAGTGATTTCCTTCCCAGTTCTTTTTGCCCACATTGTAATGTTTACTGCAGAACTTTCCCTGAGGAGTCTTTGTGTCCCTCTGTGCTCTCTTGGTGCAAATGCTTTATGCTACGAATACGGTGCAATAATTACTGAGGCGTATTACTGCCACACCAGAAAACAAAAACGGATGAGTTTGACATCATGACATGAAAAGATTATTGCTAAAACAAGATGTTTTTTATGTCATAACCAGACAACTTAGTTATTTTGACATGAAAACATTGGAACAAGAAACTTTCTTGTTTTCTCTGATAAAAAAAAAATCAAGCTTTTTTGCTTTATGAATATGTCCATATACTGTTTTTTATATGCTGGAAGACATATCATGAGTAAAATAAGCAGTCGACACCACGTCTGAGTATGAAAACAGATTCAGACTTCCAGGATTTCATATGTAACAACCCTAAGAAACCAAATCTGTCGGCTTGCAGGGCGGAGCTTTTGTATCATTTTAGTTTACAGTTCTAATGTATGTAAGGCTGAATTATAAAACAACCGGCTAATGTGTAGAGTAGAGTGTTTGAGCAGTTGTAGGGGAGCTGGTGTGCTCGAGCTGCCATCAGAGGAGACAGAGGCAGGAACTATGTAGACCTGCACATTCACACACAAGACCATGGCATGGAGTTAAGCCATTTTAAGGCATAAAATGATTACTATAATGGTGAAAAAAAAACCCGAAACATGCAACTTAATTACATGAAAATGACTTTTTGGGGATTCAATCAATGATTAGAGGGAAGATGGAATATTTATCTCATTATATCCCAAACATTTCACCTGAACTTTCCTCACTGTAGGATCAGTACAATAAAATTCATCTTGTCTTGTCTTGTCTGGTCTTATCTTATATTAGAAGATAAGTTTTCATTTATAATGCAATTTAGATTTGTAAGTTCTGACAACATGAGACTATCTAGTTATAACGATGTTTTTCCTATCTGTACATACACTTAGAGAATATATAACACCTAGAATGTATAAAAAGGTGACTAATTATGCAAAGACAGAATTTTAGATGTGCCAATGTGTCAATCCCGACCTGTTTTTATGACAGAGTGTGTGCAGTGGTTTCTTGGCGTGTCCCTCGTTGATCCATCTCTCCTCCATCGCCTCTCTGACACTCGGTCTCTTATCTGGATCCGGCTCCAGGAGAGACAACACGAATGACACGGCACCTGTAGCAATAAAGCAGACAAAGCAGTAGGTTTGGTTCATTTTAAGAACCTTAAATTCAGTGATTTCAGTATTTGGTTTGGTGTACAGATTTACTGACAGATCACAACAAAGTAAATTCTCCTCCTGGAAATTTATCTGTGTAGGTTGTGCATTCCTTCTTAAGTAAATATGAAGAAATCTGAATCAAAGCGTGATGAACTTTCTTTCTAAGTAAAACTTTGGCTTAATTATCCTAGAACATACTTACCAAATTGCACAAACGACCGTGCAGCATATTTTCGTTGATTGCCCAAATGGACCAAACTGAAAGAGCTGAGCAATTAAAAGTGTTACACAACTACCTCAGACTGATGTCACTCACTGTGACTCACTGAAACTTTATCAGAGACGACAGCAGGAGCAGGAGAAGCGGGAGAACCCTTCAGGAGAACCGATTCAGCCTGTCAGCCTGCGACACAGAGCTGCCCTCTGCAGCAGCCAAGCTGGGTTTGAGTTCAGATGGTGAATCCAGATAAGCGCTGCAGGCTGCAAGAGCAGATGGATTCGAACGGGACGGCTGCCGCATTCACAGACATATAAGCCAAGACTGGAACTTTTTCATTTACTACTATCGCTTCTCTTTGGTAACAGAGCCAGAGCAGCGTGTCTCAGTCGGTCAATGATAGAATCAAAACACACAATTTACTGATTTTATCCCAAAGAGTTCAAGTATTACTGGTCAGAAGGTATAAACAGCAAAAGTGACGTTGATTTTTAGAAACGCAGTAAAACAAATGCATCCATTCAGAGGCAGGATTAAGTCTAAGAGTTACCGAGGACGTCTCAGATGCCCGCCATGGCAGCGGTACAGCTGCACTAATCTGATCTTGTCACAGCTTCAGAGCATCAGCGCCGGGCCGGTTTTCCCCACAGTTACAGGAGCTATGTTTGTTTGTGGTGACATGGCGCCATGACAGAGTGTAATGGAGTGACTAAAATACAGCCGAGAGAATCAGACACACTGAGGTCACTGTGGACGAGGACAAGTGGAAGAAGTAATAAATCAGCGAGACTCGTATTCCTTATTTTTATTGTGTTGTGATGTTTGTGGTTAAGTACGTTTTCAGAATAGAAGAACTTTCATAACACAGTTTCATAACAATTTTATCCTGAAGACTATCCTTGATATTTGGTGCAAAATGAAAGCTTGCAGTTACATCAGCCTAAAGCATAATCTGACATACATTTGGGGATGTTTCTGTAGTTTCAAAATTTGCTTTCTCTTCATTTCTTGTGACTTGTAGCAAACATTTTTAGACTCAAACCACACAACCTCAACTTTAACTGTTCAGATGCTCAGTGGGGATTAAATAATTGAGCCCTGTCTAATAAAGTATCTTTGCCAAATTTTTGTCTTGTTTTCCAGCTCCTGTGCACAGTATGGGACTTGATGCAGGAAAAAAGTGTATTTTAAATCAAATTATAGCCTCATATAGCCAGATCTATCCCCACAGCAATGCATCAGCGCTGGAGAATGATCTTGATGCACCTCAGCATCATTCTGCTAAATTATTTGTTTGTGTTTCTTGATTTAGTATCAGAATGAATTGTTTTGGTGGAATATTTGCATAGGAGGTTAGCACTGGCACTACAATAGTCATGGCAGCAGTGGCTCAGGTGGTAGCGGGTTATCTCTCCAAAAAATACTGTTTCCTTGTCTGAAAAAAATCCAAAAATTCTGCAAAAAATTAACCAAATTTCTGAAAATTTGCAAAACCTTCTGGAAGAAAATTCCAATAATTTCTTAAGTTTCCCTTAGAAGTTTTTTTTTTTTTTTTTTTTAAAGCTCCCAAATTTGGCAAGAAAATATTTTCTAATCTTTTTGAAAATTTTTTTGTTCTCATGTTTATGTTTGTTGTCTGTTTTTCTTTACCCTCTCCCCAACAGTTGAGACAGACGACTCCTCTACCTCAACCTAGTTCTGCTGCAGGTTTCTTCCTGTTTAAAGGGAGCTTTTGTCTTTGCACTGTTGCCATCATGTTTTCTTGAAGGGAACTGCTGGCTTTGTTCAGTTTAAAAAAAAAAAAATTAACCAATGGCAAGCCTGTACTCACAGCCTATAAAAATGAAGCCCATTTAATTCACTGAAAGAACCAAGCAGGCATGAATTTCTGCAAAACTTTCCATTTTGAGCGAGCTGCTTGGAGGTTGTTGTTCATTTTGAAAATGTTAAGTTAAAAAGACCTGAAGAAAAGAGAGCGCTGCATGGAATGCACCAGAAATTGCTGACTTATATCCACAGTCTACATCCGGTGAGTCAGACTACCCAAACCTTGATATTTTCCTACATTTTACCAAATAGTTTTGGTGACTAAAGCAAACAGCAAGAGAAAATGAGACTTTAGTATAAACATAATGATCACACAGGGGACCGGTACATCCGTCACTCCAGCATTATAATGTGGACTCTGTTAAAGTTTAAACATTTCCTACTATGTCATACCTTTTAGTTTACTGGGAGAAATGAGTTTTCTACCAAAACATAATTGAGAAGCACTAAGAATGTAAGTATTGGAAGGGCTATAAATGAGTCACTATATAATTGAGGGACTTTTGAAGTCCATAGCATATATCTTGTAAATATTTTTATTAAAAGTTAAAAAAAAATAATGTTTTTGATGTTCATTATGATCATGTCTTTACAAATTCCATCATTATTCATAAAGGAAACAATCACTTATTAATAAAAAATGACTGGATATCACTAAAATGTCAACTAAATATAATAATAATAATAATAATAATAATAATAATAATAATAATAATAATAATAATAATAATAATAATAATAATAATAATAATAAAAAAATGAGTTTATTCAAAAATTGTTTTAAATTGTGTTGTTGTTATTAAGTTGAGATAATCATGACAGATATTTCTTTTTTGGCAATATATCAAATTTTATATAGAAAATAACAAATTGTATCTGTGTCCCAGAAATCACTTTCCACTAAGTTACCCATTACAAAAACACCTCTCAAGGAAGTGTGTTAATTCCAGATCACATGACCTGCTACACATGATGTCATTTCCTCCTGAAGAAAAGTCTGGCCAGACTCCAAGGCTTTCTGACTTATTTAATATAAAGTAGTGTGTGAGTCAAGTGTGGATTTGCTGCAATATCTTAAAAATAACTTTCAATATCAATTTTACTCAATTGTATATATAATATTTAGAAGAATCTTTCTGTAAAAATGCCATGTGGTGTTTGGTTATAGGCGGCCATGTTGATTTTAGGCCTGAAAACAGCAAAAATGTCAACTATGATACCTGTCAACTATGTTACAAAAAGTCCCGCAATTATATATTGACGCAAATAATGACAAAAACAATGAGTTTATATTTTGCTACCTTTGCTGACGTCGCTGGGGATGCTGCTGATCTCTCCGCTGACCATCTTCTGGTGCAGCTGTTTGATGTTAAAAGGCTCCACAGTGAAGGGGAGAGTTCCTGTCAGCATGGCAAACATGCTCACACCTCTGCAGGAACAGACAGAAAACATGAGGAAACTTTATCACCTTTACGTGATGCATACAAAAGAAAAGACTGAACACGCCGAGGCTTCATCACTTACACAGACCAGACGTCCACTTTGGGTCCGTACTTCCTGTGAGCCAGCAGTTCAGGGGCGGCGTAGGCTGGACTTCCACACTGGGTGCTGAGGAGCTCCAGAGATAAAGATTCAGCTTTCAGGGTGTTGCTCAGGCCAAAGTCTGTGTGAAATATGATCATTTTTACAGCAACGTCTTGTTATTGCATTTTCAGATGCACTAGATTGCTAAAACAAGACACTAGAGTGGAGAAAGCATGAACGTACCCACAATCTTTATGTTGTTGTGTTCATCCAGGAGGAAGTTTTCAATCTTTAAATCTCTACAAAAGAAAACAAAAAAGTAAGCTGTCAGGACAAAACGGAAGAATGAAGCTCATAAGTGTTTTCATGAGCTCTGACCTTAATCCTACAAGAATTTATGGAGCTATTTTTTCCCTACACATAAGCAATTTACTTCATGATGGTGGTTATTCAATTTAAGCACTCCTACGATGTGTGTCTGGCCTTACTAACTTTTAGTGTGTGTATGTTTGTGTATTTATAGATATCCAGATGAGATGGGACCAAATTGGACCCACAGAAGCAAAAAGAAAACCCCCAAAAGCTAAATTTGGGTTTGGGCAGAGCTCAAGCTTTAAAAACACATTTGAAAAAGAGGTTTTTTTTTTTGCCCAGATCGAATTCTAAGCGGTCATTTAAACCTAAAACCATGCACTGATTGTTATTTAACAGAATTACTATCTCTGCCTTCACCTGAAAAAGTTGCTTCACTCCCCTAACCGGACCCCAGCCCCTCCACCAACCACACTGCCTGCTCTGAAACTACTGAGCTAAATGAAAATCTGCGGTCGGGAGGGAGAGAGACCCTATAAAGTGTAGCCTGGGAATCCGCCATGTTCCTTTCATCTGCCTTCATCTAACCAACAGACACTGAGAAAAACCCAGAGAACCCAGCTCACCCAAGTTCAAAGAAGGGAGGAAAAAGAGCAAGAGAAAAGAGCGAGAGCAGACATTGTCATAAAGGAGAAAATGTATGCGGTAAACCTACTGAACGTGGGTGGCGGGAGGTGCGTTTAAGTGCAAATTTTCCATTTATTTCCAGTTTAATCATCTCTGTATGGGACTGTGGTGCCGAGTGCATGCATGTGTGCGAGCGTGGGCGTGTGCGACGAAGAGGTGCTGCTGAAGGGCCGAGAGCGACATCGTTGAGGGACTTCATTAGAGAGGAAGTCCATGATGTTGTGATGATGTGTGAATCATGGCGCCGGCGCAGGATGATGAGGTCATCGCCTGGTAATCACATTCCCACCTTCAGAGGAGCCAAAGTCTTAAACCAAAGCGCAGCGTATGTGTGTGTGTTGCTGCAGTGTGTAAGTGTGTGTATGTCTATGTGTGTCAGTACTAAAATGCTACTAAAATAACACTCTCATCTCCCACACTGCTCGGTGCCAGATGCAGCATTTCCTCCTCTGTAGGCTGTTAATGCCCTGCAAACTACTCTGTGTGTGCATGTGTGTGTAAATGAATCTACAACCCTAACAAATAGCTACTGTTAGCTTAGAGTGACATTTGAATTCTCTTTGCTCTTTAGTTTAACCAAAACTCCTATTGGGCCAATTGGCTCCGAATAAAAACCGACTTTCTCAGGCTCCGGATTGGTGAAATATTACACTGACTTAGCAAGAATGGCTTTGGTGAATCACGAACCAAAAAGACATCCAAAAGGACATCTATGATTTATTTGTTTATAAAGAAAATGTCAGTAATGTTTTAGCCACATTTCAATGACCATATTTCAGTTTGATTTTTGGTTATTTTAATGAATGAGTATGTGTTGCCTACATCTCAAGTTAAAACAAGAATAAGTGTGCAAGTTTTCTTGAACAAAAAAAAAAAAGCAAAGATAGTCACCTACACCAATCCACTTGTCCACCCTACTTGTGTAAATCGCATATATTGGATCATAACAGGCTTTCAAAGTGGTCCTGACACAGAATCCTGCTCATCTGTTCTGATTTAAGGTAAACAAAGCAACCAGTTTTTCAGCAGATGTTCTTTTAATTTGAATTGAAAAGATGTTCCACTGTTTTTCTTGCTTTGATCATCTAAAGCAATCTGAATTGCTTTTTTAAATCCAAAATGGCAAAACAAAAGCTGTTACATGCTGAAACCACGACTAGACTACTATAAGTAGCTTTGATGAGTAAAACATTTTTAAAAAAGGGTAGTTTTAGATCAGTTTTGCTAAGAGAGATAGAGCTTAATTTACAGAAAAACTGTGCATACAATTATTGTTTTTTTTTTTCAATCACTCAGTTGACTATGCAATTCAACCACTAGTCAAAAACAAAGAGGATCTGTGAACAATGATATGAAATAGAGAGAAAACAATCACACCTTTATATCTGACAAGTTGTAAATGGCAAATGTTTTCGAACTGATGATATATGATAAATGACTTGCTGTAATTTTTGCACAAACAACAGTGAAAAATGTACTGTTTCTGAATCATTCTGAAAGTACTTTTCTTATCTAACCTGAAAGAGTATCTGCACCTATGCACAGAGTTAACTGGGAAGAATGTAGAAGTAAGAGAAACAGAATCTATTGGCCATCAATCACCAGGAAGACCAGATAAAGAAAAGCAGCAGAGTGTAAAGTGTTTTTAACTAAGACGTACAGCAGTGCAGCGCATTGTGTACTGACCTGTGCACGATGCCGTGTTTGTGCAGATGATGGACAGCAGAGAGGATCTGTCGGCTGTAACGTCGGACCTCCCTCTCCTCCAGCCGCTTCCTCTCACAGATCCGGTCCATCAGGTCTCCTCCTGCACAGAGCTCCATGGCCATGTAGTAGCTGTTCTCCGTCTCCAGAGTCTGACACAAAGATTAACAAACAGCAGTGAATGCTCAGTTACCTTCACATTACACAGTACACTCACCACATCTGAGTGAATGTTATGCTGTAAGACTCCAACATTACTTTATTTGGACAGTATATGGGGGTCAATATATAATTGCAGGACTTTTTCTAATGTAGTTGACAGGTATCAAAGTTGACATTTTTGTTGTTTTCAGGCCTAAAATCAACATGGCCGCCTATAACCAAACACCACATGACATTTTTACAGAAAGATTCGTCTAAATATTATATATACAATTGAGTAAAATTGAAATTGAAAGTTATTCATAAAGATATTATAGTAAACCTGTTGACATGCCATAAATCCACACTTGACTCACACACTACTTTATATTAAATAACTCAGAAAGCCCATGGCTTTCTGATGTGTGAATATGAATATGTGTGTTTGTTTTACCTCCAGCAAAACTACAATATGAGGATGTCGGACCATCTGATGAATTCGAGGTTCTCTCTTCATGTTTTTCAACACGTACGAGTCCTGGCGAGCTTTCTTCTTGTCTATCACCTTAATGGCAACCTGAACACAAACACATATTTCAAGATTTTTTTTTATCTTACTTTATTAAAAGAAAATGAAATGAGCACCCTTTGCACTTGGATAAAATGTCTCTTGGTAAAAATGTGATAGTCAGCCAGTTCTACGTGTGAAATGAACACAGTTTTACACTGATGATAGATGTGACTTCAGAGCCTTATTCGAGGGAACTTCTGCATCGATAAGGAAGTAGAAAGTATTGTTCAACCACTTTCTTTGCCTTCACTCGTCTGGAGGTTTGAGCTCTCTGAGTGGAAGTTTAACTCCCAGTATAGAACCCAATACTAAACCTTCAAGTCCATTTAATGTTATTTTTTTAAATACAGAATAGAATAGAATAGAATAGAATAGTATAGGATAGAATATAATAAAGTAACGTGACCACTACCACAACATAAATAAATAAGAAATAAGGAAAATATATTTAGGTACAGAATGCACAATAAAGTGTAAAATATACTATGATTAAAAATGCACTCAAGTGAAAATGCACCCTAAAGTGTCAAATGCTAAATATAAAAATTTACAGTGAGTGAGGAAATTAAAGTCCTGTAAACAAAACAGGCTAAAAAACAGTCAAGGCCATAAAACTGCAGTTTACTGACGAAAGTCTCAGAAACAGATTCAGACTTTTGGAGTTTTGTTCGTAACAAATAAGGAAACTTTTCCATATCATGGGTGGAGAAATAAGACTTCATACATCTGCACGTTCATAAGGATGTAGGGCATTTTAAGGTAGGATAAAATTATTTTAGTGTAGTAAAAACTCCTAAATGTGTACACAAAGATGAGTTTTTAGGGGTTTAATCAGCAACTGGAGAGGGACTTTAATGTTTAAGTTAAGAAATTGTGGTATAAAACAAAGCCAGTGGTAGAAAAAATACATTTCTCATTCGCACCGTCAAATCACATGGTTGTCAGCTTTTATTACACTTAATTCTCTGACTTGTGGTCAGCGCTTGGTGGAAAACACTGGCAACTATTTGTGTTCTCACAATCAATTTCCCCACAAGATAATGATGATGGGGAGAAAAGGATATAGTCTGAAGTGGAAATAAAAACACCAAATGTTACATGTATTGAAACTGATGCAGCTTCAGTCCAGATGACTGCAGCTGGCATCACAGGATTCATGAAGACTCTGTCAGTGTGCCACCCCTCCGAGGCTCAGTTTACCGGAATATTCATTTCAGACGGCATGTGCAACCTTCTACACTCTAAATGTAATTCAAGTGACCAGTTCTCACCACTTGATTAAACGCAGAGCTGCAAGATAAACAAGTTTAACTTACTGATTTAGATAAACTTTTCAAGTTGCAAACATTATTTTTGTGGGTTGTATTCACACATTAATGATGCTAATTGCATCAAATTCATATTTTGTGTAATTTAAACTCAAATTTCTGCATTTGTTGAGTTAAAACTGAACTCAAGATGAAGTAACTTGAAATTCTTCATCCTAAGTTCAGGATTTCAAGTCCCCCCATCTACTTACTGAACACTGGAGCAATTCATTTTTTGTTTCAACATGTCAGCTTCAATATTTTGTAACAACTACACACATAAAACTTAAAATTCTCTTTTAAACAGGCAAATATAGAAATGCTACTTGGAGAGACTTAATTTTTTATGAGTAATCAACTTAAAAACCTGTGTTTATGCTACTAATCATTAGGCAAAAATGCCTTTGACTGTGGAGGAAAAGCTAATTTCCACAACTTAATGTGGTTTGTTGACTGAAAATAGATTCATTAGAAGCTGTCATAACTCAAAAAACAAATTCAAACCATAAATTTTTTTCACTGAGCCCAAGTATTTTTGCCTATTTTTTTGAAAATTTGCAATGAGAATAAAGAAATCCTATTCAACCATTATTATATAGAGTCTATATTATAAACACGTGCTATATTGTGACTCAAATCAAAATAAAAATGTAATTTTCTCATTTTCAGAGGCCTCCAGCAGTGACTGTTC
Source organism: Amphiprion ocellaris (assembly GCF_022539595.1). NCBI lineage: Eukaryota > Metazoa > Chordata > Actinopteri > Pomacentridae > Amphiprion > Amphiprion ocellaris. Next base: position 32,705,529 of record NC_072777.1, on the reverse strand, counting down.
GCTCATTGGCAGACTTCACCTCCACATATCATGAACCTGCAGAGGGTCAGAGGGGTCAAGTGGAACAAATACCCCCACAGGTGAGTTTATCCATCGCTATAGCAACCAGGTCAGGTACAGAGCCAGGGTCAGAGGCTCAGTGACCGGTGAAAGTTACATGAGAATACGCAACACATGCTCTGTTTCAAACATAATATAGTCGTAGTTCAGAGCTGCAGCACTGACCTTTTTTGTTCATGTTTGTCTGCATAACATACATTATATGTACAAAGTAATAGATTATAGCATAAATAAGAACATAGATCGTAGCTGCCATCTTCTGTTGATGTCTTTGCATCAGTTTGTAAGAATAAAATGTGCATATTGTGCAGAAACAGACCCACTTCAGCCCTCTTTCAGTCTGCTGAGCAAATGTTGTCCCCTAAACTGTCCTTAAGAGTCATAGTTATGAAATGAGCAGAAATAGACGGTCTGTCTGAGTTTTTATGTGCCTAACAAGAATAATAACAGGCCACTACCTTCTCCAGAACTCAAGTGGGTATAATTATCAGTTACAGGGCACAAGTTGTAACTGTGTAATCATAATCTTGTATGTGTGATCGTTCTCTGTGCCAGTGTGCCACCCTACGCAGTCCGAAGCTCTCAGCTCCCAAACCCGTGGAAAAAGCACCGACCTTTTCCCCCGTGCCGATGTGCAGCCCCTCCATCACTTTGGCGAACGAACCCTTGTTGATCATCTTCCCCACCAGGTAGGATCCCACCCGTTTGGAGTGGGGGAAGCTCCGCAGCAGCTCCCTGGGGACCTTCAGGGAGGGAAGAGGCAGCCGCTCCCTGCCCAGAGCTGGAGCTTCCCACTGGGACACTCCACGCTCTCCTTCTGCAACCATGTCCTCCAGAGAGGGCTTCACTGCAGCAGCTGGCATCCCCGACGAGACCCAGGCCCCATGAGGCCGCCGCTCGCACAATCAGACCCAACAACAGGACAGTCTTTGCAGAACACGCATAGCAACACAAAGTAACACAAAGAGCCAAGATCCAAATCCGTCTTATCCACTCTCAGGCGGGTATATCCTGCATTCCAGTCGCTCTTGTCTTCTTTTTTTAAAATCTTACTTCTTAACTACTACGAGTGTCTCACACTATCCCTCTGGCTTCTCCTGCTGTGTCTCTCTCTGCCGGTTAGTGGATGATTAACCGTTGTGTTCTTAGGTCAGCTCCCGTGATGAGGAGGACATTCTACACCGTAATCACCCCCCACCTCTCCTGACTGGAAGGTACACACAGGTACTCACAGTTACACAGTAACTACTCAAAACTGGCTTTACTTTACTGTTTCACCTTTGAAAGCTTATTTTCTGCTACTTTCCGTTCCAGTTTCTCATCAGAAAATGTGAGCGTTGCAGCTTTTTTTACTTTTCCCACTCACAGATGCTGAGAGCCTGGATGAAAAGTTAGCTAATCCACTCTTTGGGTGTAGGATTTGTTTTACAGTGCATGTTACAACCTGTTTTCCTTCAGGTATCCTTTAGATTTTTGGAAATTCCCAGATTTGTTTTCAACCTGGGACTCAGATAAGAACATTGATGCCAGTCTCGAGCGCTAAATCTGAGCTCATAGTTTTAAAAAACAGTGATATTGGTGGTAAAAATGAGATTCAACATGATAATTAGTGAACTTTAGAAGAGCTACCAGGCAAATCAGTCGAAATTACACTAGTTATTTCCCCCCTGCTTTCAGTTTTCGGCTTCACTTTCCAGCTGTGGACAGACATGAGAATGACATCAATCTCCTCGTCACAATTTAGCAACAAACCCAACAATAGATTGAAACAGGATTAAAACAGGAGTTTTAAGGTCCTCAACTGATGCTGACCGATGACATAAATACCGGCTAAATTGATCGGAGCCGTAGAGCCTCATGCCATGACAGTGATGGTCGATGAAACTCAGCGGTGAGGTTTGGAGCTGACAGTCAGCATTGAAGTACATCTGCTTTTTTCCCCTGCTACTGTGTGTATTAAAGTGCACGTGTGTGTGCACGTCAGGGTCAGATTGCACCGTGTTGCCGCTCGATTCTTCCTCACTCAGCTGATGAAAGGAGGGATAGAGGCTTATATCCACCATGTAACCCAATCCGCTCACACACCCTCAAACACACACACACTCCACCTTACACAACCTTTAACTGAGCGGCTGTAGTAACCAAGTGAGGCCTCTAGAGCTACCTTTGCTTTAAACATGTTGATACTGCATAATTCGATTTGGCGTTCAGACCAAACGTTCAACTACAGCAGCCACCGGAGTCTTTTGCACACTTAGGCGCCTTTAAACTTGCAATCAAAACACTTTGTCGACCATTTTCCTCCCAGTAGGCGGCCATGCCAGCCTTTCAAAACACTCTTTGAGATGCAATCAGCTACGCGGACCGACTAAGATCCAAACTGTCTGAGCCGTAGCGAAATAAAAGACACATAAATACACTGGTGTCAACAGTTTTAGCAGAATATTCCGAAATGAGCCACAAGACAGAGAGGCAGGCTGCTATTAGTGGTTTCACATCGGTAGAATTCAAAACGCTGTGCAAAGACTGACCTAAACCCTTTCAAGAAAATCATTAATTTTCCTACACGGTGCAAAATCTCATGTCTTAATCTTCATATATGCACTCATATGCCAGGAGTCCTACACTTCATAAAAGGGTCTTAAGGCCTTGGCGACAGGAGAAGGTGTTAACACACCCTCACTAATGCCGAGGAAGGGTGTCGAGCTGTATCTGGCTCTGAGGTGGACGAACACAGAGGAAGAAAGAAACAAACGAGACAGAGTGGCAGAAGTAAGAAGCGAATGAGAAAACAAAGAACCGGAAGTGAGCGAAAACGCTGAAAGACAGGATGAGTGAGAAGGAGAGAAACCGAGCTTCACTACTGCAAAACAAATGTGAATTAATAAGCCCTCGAGAGACTTTTTATATAACCTCAGCTCTGCCATGCTTAAATGTTTTGTAGCGGAGGCTTTTTCTGTGTGTGTGTGTGTGTGTGTGTGTTAATGTGTGTGTTTCCATGGTTCAGAAAAGGTCATTCTCACTGCCAGAGACCACAGTCTATTTGTGTGTGCGTTTTTATGGCCGCACACATATTTGTAAGCTAAAAGTACTGCGATGAGCTTTTCTTTTTGACATTATGTGACTATGCATCCACACACGTGCATGTATAAACTTCATTTACATGCTGTACAGTGTAATTATGAGTGTATACATAGTCCGCTGTGTGTGTGTGTGTGTGTGTGTGTGTGTGTGTGTGTGTGTGTGTGTGTGTGTGTGTGTGTGTGTGTGTGGCGTTGGTGCACAGGAATGCTGGCTTGCCTGTAGGACTTGGCGAGCTTCTCGGCGGTCACATTAAATGAGAAGAGAAACCCCCTTCTGCTTCCTGCCTGTAATAAATGGATCCCCAGCAACCATTAAGGCATATTTTAACACCAAATAACTCCCCGTAACCACACTAGAACAGACAGAGCCGACCCCCACCCTCTCACCATCTCTCTCTGGTTCCTATTCTTTCTCTTTCATTTCTTCTACTCTGTCACATTCGTGCAAAAAGGAGCTAAAGTTTAAAAATGAGATTCTTTTGGTACCACATCTTGATGCACTTCACAGTCGTAGTTCGTAGGCTGCAAGAGTGTTTCATAAAAGTTAGAATTCTTGATGGTTTCAGTCGATGAGCAGCAATGACTCTCTTCAAATGTTTAAATATGGACATGCAAACCAAGAGAAGTTATCAGTGAGTTTCAAAATTGGATGATTTTGTTGTATTTTGCTACAAAAATGATTGGATTCAAGTCACATGTTACACAATACCTACACTAATCAGCCACAATGGTCGGGTAAAGTGAATAACACTCATCGTCTTGCTACAATGCAATGTTCTGCTCAGGAACTTTGGGTCCTGGCGTTCATGTAGATGTTATTCTTTCATGTACCACACAACTAGACTTTGTTCTAGACCAACCACATCCCCTCAGTGCGACAACTAAAACTGTTCAGGAACAATTAGAGGAACTTGACAAAGAGCCAGAGGTGCCGATCCAGCCTCCAAACTCCCCAAATCCCAATCTGATCGAGCGTCCACAAGTCCGATCAATGAACTCCACACCTTGCAACTGCTAATATCCCAACGCCACACACCACAGGACAACCCCAGTTCAAACCCATCCTCAAATGCATTATGAAAGGAACGTAATTTTGTTTTTAAATAATCTGTGACCTGCCACATTGCAGGAAAGACGCCCAGTTTAAAGGAGCAACAAAGTCCACATTAGGAGGACAAAGGGGTTGTAGGTGGCAAACACCAGCATCCAGACGTTACCCAGGAGACCACAGTTTGTGTCCCTTGATGGATTTGTCCCAGAAATATTTTTTGTTTTGTTTTCTGTTGTTGTATGCTTTTGGTTTCCACTTGCTTTCTGGTTAGGTTCAGGCACAGAGACTTTGTGGTTGGGTTTAGGAACACCCTCTGTTAGACACTTTTTTATGTTTAAAGATTGGTTGAGGTTTGGCAACAAGATTGTTTGATTGGGTTTGGTAAAATATCATGCTTTGTTTAAAATGCGACCCTTTCAGTACATGTTTGATGCTTCGTCTCCATTTTCTGGGGTACCAGGGTGAGTAGTCGGGTCAGAGCTGTTTTAGTAACATAAAGGGAGGACCTACATAATATCATGCAGGTGGTGTTCATGCTGTGGCTGTTTGGCTTCTGTTTAACAACCTGATCACCACTGAAGATAAAAACTGTCTTGAGGAACAAGCCGACATTCTGATTGCAACTTAAGGACCACAAGGTAAATGTTAATGCAACATAGTTAAATGATTACAGAGCTTAATTAAAGAAAGAAAAGTGCAATATTCACTTTCTTTGTGGAGTCTGGAATCATGCAAACCATAAAATGATAAATATAAGAGATTGCTCATTAAAACATGAAAAACATAGAGCTAAATGAGTTATAAACCTGATTTATCGTATAAAATGTAGAGTAGTAGATTAACTATTTTAATCCACTCTCAATCCCACGACATCATATACGGACGTTATATCAAAACTGCCGGCACCTCAGACATGTGCAGTGCCTCACTTGCCAGTATTAGATACCAATATATGCTTTTTTTTTTTGTTGATTGTTTAAAAGAGCCTCAATCAGACACTGGAGGTGGTTTAAGCTGCATGACTTCCATCCAGGAGACTGAGGTTTGTTTTCCGTGTCACGCTGTTATTATTTTTAGTTTTATTTTCTAACACAAGTCTGGTTTTTAACTTGCTATTTGGTGCAGTTTAGGCACCAAAACTATTGGGTTAGTTTTAGGAAAAGATTCTGGTTTCACAGCATTAGCCACATGTTGCATAACAAGTGGATGGATGTGACGAACCAGAAGTCAGTCCAGATTCATAGAGTTAACAATCTTCATGGTCTTTCAATCTTTTTTCTGGTCTTTAGGCTGAAATACATGAAATATATCATGAAATATTTGGGCAACTGTTGCAAAAAATGGGTTGTTATATCCAGTGTTTTAATGTTTGGTTCCCATTTTAACATAATCAAGTGGGACTCGTTAACTGAGTTCTATAGAACAGATTTATTGTGTTCTATTACATGACTTTTAAATGCTTTAAGAGCATTTTGTGGCTTTCATAGGAACCACTGATCTAAAGACTAAGTTGATTTTATTTTACTTATGCATTTATAGTTTATTTGATAAGGAACCACTCTCCAATGCAAGTTTCATATCATATATTCCTACTAGATTTAAAAAAAAATGTCCTACAATATGTTTGTATCTTGCATATAATATTAAAGAGTCAGGAGAGTCAGTAGGATGCATTGTGTGTTGGTGTTTCCAGAGCTGCTGTCCCTGTCTGCCCTCCAGTGGACGGAACAGACTGATGCAGCATCACTGCTTTTACAAATTCAACTGCTCAAGGAAGGAATTTATTAGTAGATGAACACAGAAGAAGCCTTCGTCTGTCTCTTTCGCCAATCTTCCCGGTTTTCCTCTTTTTCTGTACCTATGAAAAACAGCTCTCTCCTGATCCAAGCTACAAACATTCCTTAAATTCAAGATAAAATGTTGAGGAAGAGTCTGAGAAAATAAAAGCTCTGCCGACTGTTGTCTCCCTGTGTTGCTTTACAAACTTTCACATTCTCTACCTGCATCTGTAACCCACAGCTGAGTTAAAACAAGTGTGCAACACTTTGTTTGGGGGAACTGTAGGAAATAATTAACTGAAGTGAACGATGCAGCTCAAGGGAAAGCGAGTCATCTCTCAAAATAAAACTCCTGCGACTAAGTAAATATTGTCGACTGCTGTTGTGTAACTGCATGCATGCATGGATTGGCAAGGGGGTGAAATAGAGGCAAAAACAGGTCACGAGGTCAGACAAGCAAACAAGAAGATGTGATTTCAGTCAGCATATATTAAAAAGAAAGTTGCTGATTGAATTTTCCAGGATGTTTGATGCTGTCACTGTCTAATCCTGGTCTAGTTTTGTCATTAGGTCAAAGGCTGGCGTCCGTCAGTCCTTGATGACTTCATAAGTGGCAGCGAACTCCTCCATGTGTCATCGTCTGTCAGTGACGCTCTGCCATCACTTCCACGTGTCATCATCAGTCAGTGCAGCGAGGCAGGCATAGCGTGTCATCAGTCAGCGCCTGCATGTTGCTGTGGTTTCAGACTCTCATGTTCTGTGGTCTGTGCTGCAGTGATGCTGATTAGAAATGTTCTCCATGGTTTCTAAACAGACAAACAGCGAGCGGCACTTTAATGCTTTAAGCCGTGTGTCTCCCACATCACATATTGTGACAGCAGACTGTACACCAAACCAGTGGTGACCACAGACGCATTTCAGTGAGATCGGGTTGCTTCAGCGCTGAATTCAACCAGAGAAATTGTGCTGAATTACGTCTCTAAACAGTTTGGGGAAGTATGTTTTGTGAAAACATCAAGTGCCAAGAAAAACTGAAATGAAGAAAGGCCAAAAAAAAATGAAATAACACTGGTTTAAGGCTGCCTGGTCTAGACAAAGACAGAGTGGAGATACTAAAGCATTTCAGTGTCAGACAATATTGTCTGCAACATCACTTTACCAACATTATAAATGCTAAAGAGCTGTGGTTTGAAATACTGAAGTCATGAATCTAAAATATTTTCTCCCCCAGCTGCCTAAAGAAAAGTTTCACTCGACACCAAAAAATTTTTGTTGCATGACATTTACTCATTTTACTGCTCAGTTGTACTTTTTTATGGGCATTTCGTGTCTCCATATGATGCTTTAATGTTGCTTTAAAGAACTCTTCACACTCTCAGGCAGCATTGTTCTCAAACTACCTAAACCCAGACCAAGTCATGACCAAGACAAGCCTGTATTGAGACAAGACTGAGACTTTGACCAGGACCAGACCAATGCGAGACAATATGACAAACTTAGAATCAAATAAAGTAAAATCACACCTCACCACTGCAACCTGTGCCCTGAAACATACAGTACATACAGAGATGTAGAGAATTTATTGCCCTGTGGTTGTTAACTTTTTCTCTACCTGCACAGGGACAACAGATATACATTAGCTGCTAGCTATCGCTGGTGCAAATGCTTTTAATTATGCACTGTCCCTGCAAATAGAAATAAACTAAACTTGTGTGTGAGGGTTTCAGAGGTTTTGGAAAGAGTTTTTGTACAAAGGTAGATTGCTAATTTTAGCTTCCTAGCTTTGTTAGCATCACACACATTGGGCTTATCTTTCTTTATTCTTCCATTCTAAGTGTTGATAAAAGCTTGACATGATCACAGTCATCTCAAAAGAACAAAACTGCAGAATTCACTGTGAATTTCCCTTCCAATGCTGTTTTGCAGATTAACTCTTTGTGGTTTAATTTTATTGCAGAAGATTTTGCTGACCTCCCAGACAGCCAGAGCTTCGTGTCCTGCCTCCTGCATTTGCTTTCTTTTAGTGAGTTTGAGCAGGAGTAGGGACGTTGACGGAAATGAACGCTAACAAATATTCTAAATTAGAAATGTGTCAAGCTATTAGACAGCTTTCTGTCAATCACAATCAAATCTTTCTGTTTACATTACAGTGTTCGATTCTTCAGCTTCCGTTGCGATTGCGTCAAAATACCGACAAATAGCAGTTGTTGGTCGTAGTAATATGAGCATGTTGGAAATAGAACAATGTAGATTTGCTATGTTAGCCTATACAGTGTTTTTTTGTTGCTGATGGCGACTTTAGAGAAAAGAAGACTGCTACTCAACAAGAAACAGCATTAAAAATGGTGGGTAACTTTAATCAATCAGGGTCCAGATCCTCATAGCAGTGTTTCCAGGCCACCAATCAGTGCCTACCCTGAAGCAAGTACAGTTTTCTCCCCCAAAAAGGTTTTATAGGGACAGTTCTTCTGGTCAAAACTTGCTCAAAGGTTCAGATCACCCTCAGAACAGCCCACAAGCTCCTGCAGTGGAAAACAGCCTATTGGAAGCATTCGAAGCATCAAGTTTTACATCCAATCACAGTAATGATGTTAACAAATAAATCAAACAATGCACAGGCAATTTAATGATATCCAGGGAGTTGTGGTCTTGACCATTTTTGAAATAGAATCCTCAGTCATTTCCCAAACAAGACTGAAACCTTCATCAAAAAGTGGCCTTAGGACCAAAGATCGCTCTTGAGTACTATACTACTACTGTCAGATATATAACTTTAGCGTTCTGAACACAATATCACATCATTAAAATGATTCAAATTTCATTTTATGCAGTTTTTTTTTTTTTAACCAAAAACTGTACAAAGCTGCAGCTACTGATTTCAATGACTATCGGTCAGGATTTTAAAAATGTGGTTTGCGCAACTCCTTTCAGATTGTTAAAATTCTCACGCTAATGTAACATTAACGCACATAGCTAAAGGTATCAACTGACTTAAACTGTCCAACTTATCAAACTCAATCTGCTGGTGTTGAGTTCTGGACAAAAAGTTGACTTTTTGTTTCAGATTTCACCGACTATAAAGTCCATTCGTGCTGCCTTGAGGCTAATGTTGCGCATCAAACGCACATATACACAACACATATCCATAAAAAATATCTTTCCCAGAGTCTCAATCCATCTCACCCTGCTAATCCCACACAATCCCAACCAAGCCTGAAATTGGAGTTTGTGTCACGGGTGGTTTAGAGGTTTTCTACTGTCAACAAAACACTGACGGGGAGAGAGAGGAGTCTGATCGAAACACAGAAAGAAAAGGGGATGAAAAAGAGCCCACCCCTTGGAGCTGAGAGGCTGAAAATGGAGCGTTGTAGCAGCAGAAAGTGCACTCCCACTGTTGCTAATGTGGACCGTGTGTGTGCGTGTGTGTGTCTGCGCCTGTGCCCAGATGTGCGTCGTTGTGCGGCTGTGCATGTGCGCGCAGATGTGTGTTGTGCTGCAGTCGCCTGCTGTGCTGCTCCCAAATTGAAATGTGAAAGAAACGTGTTGGAAGGTGATGACAAGAGTGAAGTGAACCAGTCGTTTCCTGAAGGCCCAGGCCAGATGTGTCGCACACAGAGCCTCAGAAATCTGCAGCACATTTCTGCTTAATAACCAGGATATTTAACCGGGAGGGGGGCAGGAACTGAGGGTGTGTGTTTTCGTGCATGTGTGCTTACCTGTGTGCACAAATATGTGTGTTATTTGTTTTTGCTTCGGGAAACGTGTGAGTGTGTGTGTGTGTGTGTGTGTGTGTGTGTGTGTGTGTGTGTTTTAATGCGGTTTATTACTTTAATTGGAGTTTTTTCAGACTGCAGCGCTGCAGAAAGTGAAGAAGGAGGAGCGAAAAGTGAAAGAAGCTCGACAGACTGATGGCCACACCTCCGATCAGCACTCAGGACACACACACACACGTAGAAATACACACACAACACACACACACTGGGTCTATTCCATACTGTACTCAGCTACTGACCACAATGCCCGCCACTTCCTCTAGGAGCGAGCCCTGGCGCCTAGAATAACAAAGAAAATATTCAGCTCCATACCGTCTGATGTCTTAATATTTCCAACCCTTCTGTTCTCATATACACATGATTCATGGATTATAACTTAGAAATACAATCAGATCCTTTTCCAGTGATCCTTCTGCCAGTTCAATAAAGCTTTTTCAGAAGTAGCTGTGGGAGGAAATAATGCAGGGGTGTTGCAGACTTTCTAAGGCCAGTGTGTGATGTGTTTTCACTGGGAGGACAGTAAATACACAGCAGGGCCTATTTATAATAGGATAAAACTGTATTGAACCTCATGTCTGTGCATAAATTACAGCGCTGGAGCCAGGAAGCAATTAGCGTAGCTTAGCATAAGGAAGCAGGAGAGGAAAAAGCTCTCCTGTCAGTCTTCAAATACATGAAAAAATATATGCGCCTCTGATTCTTATAACTGAAGATGGGTTGTTTAACATGCACACAAAGAGAAGGTTAAAAGGAAAAAATATTGTGGTTTCAAGGGGAATTATGGACTCTATTTCTTGGCGACCAAGAGTCTTGTCACCTTTAAGATGCCAAAAAGTCATAAAAATATTGTTGAAAGTGCATTTAATCAATTAGTGAGCAGTAGATGTGATTATTACTAGCTGTTAGCGCCTGTTTACAACCCTGCTAAGCTAGTTAGGCTAACGTAGTGTATATAAAAGATAATCTGTAAAGGGTTTGTAAAGTGAAGTCAATGAAAAAGTGACTAAAGCGTGCAGTCTTTCTAACAGCCAGCAGGGGGCGACTCCTCCGGTTGCAAAAAATGTGTAGAAGTCTATGGGAAATGAACCTACTTCTCACTTGAATCGCTGCCTCAGTAAAGATTTCCCTAAAAAGTTTATGGTATTAAAACGTTAGTTACAAGTCTCTTTCAATACAACATGGTGTTCATTTTGCTAAATATGGTCCCATGTAGAGCAGAATGATGTGGATTTCCAATGCAGAAACTCAGAGCAAGCATAAGGTTCCACAAACAATTACAACAAAGCCTTTTTTTTTAACCTTTCTGTTTGCTTAAGCTCTAACAGCTTGGAGTGCAAAGGCAAATCCAAGTGCATCAAAACAGCGACTTGGTTGTAGGAGACAGAGCAATGGCAGTTTGTTATGCTAGCCTGTATAGTAAATGTTTCATTGTTGATAGCAATGCTAGAGAAGTGTTGTCTCAGAGTTTAACAAATCCACATTTGTTTTCTCAGAGTTAAAAACAATAAGACTCAAGAAGTCCTAAATCGGAGTAGATACTTTTTGATCCTCAGAAAATGGCTTGGAAAACAGTCTGGAGATGATAAAGCAATGTACACTTTAAGGTGTGGTTATCTTTTGATTGATGTTGTCTTCAAGATTTGTCATTGGGTTTCAAAAGATCATGATGGAGACAGTCAAATTGCAAACTCGTGGCTTTTACCCTCCTGTTGTCTTCATTTACGGGCACCGAAAAAATTGTTTCCTTGTCTGAAAAAAATTCAGCAAAAAAATTCCCCAAATTTCTGAAAATTTGCAAAACCTTCAGGAAGAAAAAGTTCAAATAATTCCTTAAAAGTTTTATTTTCAAGAAAAAAAAATCTCCCAAATTTGGTAAGAAAATTCTTGTAAATATTTTCAAAAAATGAGTAAAAATCTTTCAAAAAAATCCTAAAAATATCTAAAGTGATTCCATATATATCAGTAAAACTTCTAATATTCTCTTAAGAACATTCACATAAAAATCAACCAAAATCCAGCGAATTTTACTGGATTTTGCTTGATTTTTATGTGAATGTTCTTAAGAAACATTTTTAACATTTTTTTCCACCAAAAAATGTTCAAAGATTTCCCAAAAATGTTAAAAATGTGGACATCAGAAGTTTCACTCTGAAAACAGAATTTTTTTCCCACATTTTCAAACTTTAAACCGGGTCAATTTTGACCCGCAGGACAACATGAGGGTTAAAAAAAAAAGTTCACAAACTAATGGACATGATGGCTTTATGTCCATCTGTTATATACTATCTATGGTGTTGGCACCATGTGAGTCCATCTTTACAGTTAACAGTTGAAAAGAAAGCAAGCATATCATCCATTTCCCAAAATACTGAACTACTGCTGTAAATATTATGATTTTGTCAAATTTGGTTTGTTTTGTCTCTTTCTTTTGACAATGAGATAAACACCGTTGATCTGTGCCTATGATATATTTGATTACTTTCTTTTTTAGACTGTAAACCTTCAAAATTTTGAGTTTCTTTTTCATCTGGTGCATGAGAAACTGAATTTCTTGGACAGTTCATACATTAAGTGGCCCTGTGATACTTGTATAGTTGCCTCTTCATCGCTTCTTCATCTCTGGCAAACCAAACTGGCTGATTTAAATTCATAATGACACCTGAAATACCAAATTTAGAACTCTAGAATGCTGTAAAACACATTTGGTAAGGGCTCGAAAGCTCCAAACATTCATTTGTATGTATAGGTCCTGGACTCTAGCTTCAGTTTAATAAGAAATCATGTGCACTCCAGCTCCCAGGTGTTAAAGATATCGGTGTGATTCTGTAGTTGAACCTGGAGCTGACGCTGAACCACAGCTAACTTGACCTGACAAACTGCAGCTAATTCTTCCAGAAACCTAACTGAATCTGCCAGCCATACTCGGGCCTCACATTCGGTCTGTCTGTGCCAGAACTCAGCCACGTGCACCGACATTCAGCCACGACAGTAAACAGGACGAACACAACTCGGCTTGGCTCTAGTCGTCGTGTAAATTTAGCGTTTTCTGACCCGGTTTCCACAATGAGCATCCGCGGCGGCAGCAGGACGGCGTGAAGGGCCGCATTGTGCATTCTGGAGGCGCAGTTTGTTTGGACAGGAGGAAGCTGCTGTTTACACAAAAGGTGTTGGAGCAGCACACGTTTTAAGTGCTTTGGCCTGATTGTGTATGTGTTCGTAATGAGAGAGTGTTTAGCTGCGTAAGCCCGTGTACGCGAACATAATCGCCCATGATATAGAACATTACGGCCGTTTCTTAATAGCTGCGTTTTAAGAACAGCCATTAATGCAGCTTGTAAAATATTCCCAACACCACGCCAACCGCTCACTTCAATTTCACCTCCCTCTCTCCACTCTCTTTCCCTCACCTCATTTGTGGGAGAATTTATTTAACTCGTTAAAAACAATTCTCTGAATATTCCCAGCTGAGTGACCAGGCTTCCGTTTTTTTTCTCTTCTTTTTTTTTCTTCTCGGTTTCTCTGGCTTTGTTTTTTTTCCTCTCTTCTCTTAAACTAACCTGTATAATGTTGTCAGAACTGCTTGAGAATGAAGTGCTAAGTGTTGCTTTTTATGGGGAGGAAACAGACTGGAACAGCGGGTGTGTGTTTTCTGATGCCTGCTAGACACACACACGTACACACACTCATACACACATCAATGTATACACTCCAACACACACACATTCACATTTAAATGAATATGTTATGAATTACAACCTGTTTGCTGATGAGATAGCCCCCAAGCTTTGAGCTGGAAGATCATTAGTGACGGCGTGTGTTGCATTTTTTGTGTATGTGTGTGTGTTTGTGTGTTTGCAGAGTAAGAGGTTTGACAATGTCATTAAGGCACCTTGGTGAAAATCTGTTCTCAATTGTTGTGGTGATTTCTGCTGTTTTAATTTGGACAGTAAAGGCGCTGGCAGCTCTACTCACCCTGATGTCGTGACCACTTAATATTAACTCCATTCCCACGCACACAAACTGCTGCACACTTTTATTTTTTAGAAGAAAAAAAAAAAGCTCGGCTCATAATTTGTTTTCCAAAATGGTGATGTGTCATGAGTGAGGAGTCTTTGTTTAAAGGGTGTGAATAATGTGCAGAAAATTACCGAGGCTCTTTTTCAGAGTGTTGTAAAGTTAAACCCGATACTCTGCTGCTTCTCTGCTTCTGACGACGGCTCTTTTAAACGCAACTGAACTGTTACCAGGAAGACATACATACAAGGACAATAAAGCAACAAAATGGAGGAACACAAGAAATTCTATCATCTGAAGAAAATCATTTTTAAAAACCCCATACCCTAAAATCCCATTTACAGCAGCAGATAAAAAGCTTTGGAATATTTACATTTATTTTCTTTCAGAAATTCATTTTGCAAGTTGTTGTTATCGCGTTCTGTCTTGCTTTCTTAGTATTTTATATTTATTATATTTTATTTGACATATTAATTCTGACAAGTTTGTATAACTTTTTCTGTTTTACCATTTTTCAGATATTTATTTTATTTTGTTCAACAAAATCACTTTACAAGATTTTATCCCATTCTATTAGGTGCTTTTAATCAGAATTTTGCATTCATTTTTAAAGTCATGCATTTTAATTTTATTTTAGATATTATTCTAAAGGTTTTTATCCTGTCCTGTCTTGCTTATTTTTAGTTTTTTGTATTTATATTATTTCATCTGATGATTTTTCTGTATTGTTTTCTGTCTTTTCTATATTTATTTAACTTTGTTTTATTCATATCCTGTCCTGTCTTGTGTGCGTGTGTTTCTTTTTTGCATTTTATACTTACTGTATTTTAGAAATATATCTTAGAGTTTTATCCTGTTCTGTCTTGCTTTTGGTGACATTCTGTTTCATTGCTTTCCAAATTGATTTTAACAAGTTTTTATCTTTCGTCTGTGCAGTTTTATAGCACATATTTTTTTGTGGTTATTTTCAGTCTTATAACAAAGCATTTAAAAATGCAATGAAAATGTGCTGTAGAAATAAACTCAATTTGATTTACAATTATAATATTTTTTTAAAAAAATATTTCATTGATTAAATTAGTCAAAAATTTAAAGGAAATGGAGCCCAGAAATGCAAGTCTACATGAAGATGTGAGCAGACTGCCACTTCAACAGATAAACAGCATGAATAGCATGAGTAACTTTTTTCATGTTGAATTTAATAAATATGAAAAAAATCTGACAATAAACAAGATTAATTTAAACATGATTGTGTAAACTGACATAATATTGCGTAAAATAATGGTGATAAAAGTAAAGTAAAACAAAGTTATCTTTAAAATGCTGACTGTTAGAGGTTTAATAACAGGTGCCACAGTATTTAAAATTTTATTAAACATTTTTGTTGTATGAATTATTAGCCCATAAATTAATGAAAGTTGTCATGTATTTTGCTCATGCTTTTCCTGCTCTCATATTTCCATCATTTCAAACTCACGTTCAGCCGGTCTCTATTCTTTTAGGGCTTGAATTCAATCCGAACATTTCCGACTCCCTCCTTCCCTCTGCTGTCCCAGCTGACAGCTGCTAGAAGCACCTCTGACTCTGCCTGAGGATGAGATCAGCTAAAACACGATTGGATGGAACTAAAACAACTCCTGAAGGAAAAACTCTGCGCTTGCATCAGAAAAAAGAAACAGAAAAGCGACTATCAGAGCAGAATTAGAAGAGAACAAACTGGGATTAATTAAATCCACTTCATATTAAATGCATCAAAGCTGCAGCAAGTTGATTATCATCTGTAGAAATGGACTTTTCCTTTACTTTCAGAAAAACTGATTTCCACTGTTTAAAAAAGTTGCTGGAATATTAGCAGGGCTGTGATGGTGGAGCGGCGAGGGGTCACAGGATTCAAACGGAAACCAGATGGATGCTGGGATGGCACCGAGCTCCTTCGCCTCAACCCACCAGAAATGGAATTACGGGCGATTATTCACACCCAGATCTCAGCTTGCACATCTGTGATATCTTTGTTTGGACTTGTGTAGGAAAATGTGTTTCTGCGTGTGTGTGAACATGACTAGGTGGGGTGTTGGCCGTTAAACGGGGCTAATAAAGTGCGTTCCCTTTCATTAGCGTGTGCTTAAATGAGTCTGCCTGCGTGCGCGTTTAGGTGTAGGTGAGTTTAACGGTGTTTTTGTTAACTAGGTAATATTGTAACGTGCACTTGAGCGTGAGTGTGTGTTCATTAAGCATGTGTTATGTTGTTAATAGCACACCTCGTTGGCCGGGCAGAATGAGGCTGTTAAACTGGTGTACAACTGTGCTTGTGTACTCGCATTTAACAAAGACAGGCCTATGTTTGTGAATGCAAGAGAAGTGTGTGCATGTTGGCCGGTGTTACTAATGTTGTGGGGACCTGAATCTGTGTTAACCATCACATTATGGGGACTTCTCTTCCCCAAAACAAGTCCCTATAATGGAACTCATTACATTATAAAGTGAAGACATATTTAAATGTTAGATTACGGTTAAAGAAGCAGAAGTTATGGTTAACGTTAGAGTAAGTATCCAGGAAATTAGAGTGAGCCAATGAAATGTCTGTGTGTCAACTCTGCTAAAGAAGCACCATCCTATTTTTGCTACCTTTTTGTTAATCCATGCAGAAATATGCTGCAAAATCTGGTTAGTGTGGCTGAAATTCATACAAAACCATATGGGCCTGTGCATCTTGATGGAGCTACAGGTTAAAGTAAAGCATAGAGAATACTAATGCCACAAAATAAGACAACATTTTGCATCAGGGAGGAGAAACACGAGTCCAAATCAGACCAAAATGAGTTAAATCTTTAATTCTTCTGTCCACTTAAATCCAGCACTCCGAGCTGTAAACACAACAGTGTCTGATTATCACCTTATAAAAATTGTTACGGCTAATATGCAACCAGAAAAAAAGGCTATTTGCACATCCAGCAAACACCGGGCAACATTAGCAGCTGATATAAAGTAAAGTCCACTTTCCATCTCTTCAGCTGCTAAATGCTAAATCATGTTTAGAGCACAGCAGATATATTGGTATCATCATATATGTTGTCCAATATGTACCAACATTACAACTGCTGCAATTTAAAAAAAAAAAATTTAACATGATGCAAAAAAGAGCAGAATGTGTTTGTACAGTAAATGTTTTGTGATTTACATTGCTGGAAAGCTAACTAACAATGAATGTATATCAGAACTGTTTACTACCTGGTATCACTGTTAGCAACAAAAATTCAGTATAATAGAAGTAAATCCTAGCTGGAAATCTACTGGTGGGCCATTAAAAAAACAAAAATTTGTGATTTTACATGGCTTTTTAGTGAGAACAGCCACCTGACACCAGTAAAAATTAGCCAAAACATTAAAGTTCCGACCATTAAACCAAAAACAACGAGCTAAAAGACACTAAAATGTGCTGTAAAACTGATTTAAACAGGAGAATTTTTCAGGAAATTCTCTGTGAATTTGTCATTACATGCAGCCTCTTTGCATTACACACAACCCTCCATCCAAACTATAACCAGAGCAGTTTTAACTTTGTCTGACATGTACCAGGGAGTCTGTGTTAGCAGGTATTTAGCAGGAGGGCGGGACTAGTCCCTACCTATCACCAGGAGTACAGATGATGTTGTGTTCACACAGCTGCTCAGATGTGGCCGTTTTAGCAGCTTCTACCTCCACACCTCGCAACGGGATGTACTTTATTACAGCATACACATGCATGTGCAACACACAGCAGCCCTTCCAGTCATGCCTGGCAACTTTGTAGTTTCTCACAGCTCGGTTCTGGGATCATTAAAAGTGAGGCTTTAAAAAAAATCAGACCTTGAGACCTGCTTAAATCACTCCCCACCTTTTAAACAAATAGGTGGGTGCAACAAAATACATGAGATTGAGCTGAAGCAACTCTATGCACCTTAACAGGTAACTTTAACAATGAGGGACACTTTTAAAAATGTAATTTGCTGCTTTTTATGAAAGAAAAAACTAATTCCATGTACTCAAGATCTAAGGTTTAAGCCTAAATTGAGTTGAAATGAAGATTGATTTAAAACTAAGACCAACAAGATCTCACCAAGTAGGACTTAACCACACAGAGCAACATGTCGCACGATTTTCTGAAAAAAAATTGGGGATTTTAATCAAGTTGAGCAGGTGCTATGGCCTCCTAAAAGCTTTCTACTACAGTGGAAATTATATTAGAATACAGAAAATCAAAACTGGCCACATACTGCCAGTTTGTCAGGAGCTCTTGGAATCATATGTGAGCGCACTGGGTATCCATTAGTGCAAACATAAAAATCCTCTCTTGTCTCTTGTCTTTGTCATTTTATGTCTTGTTCATATTATTTTGTGTCTTGTGTGTGTCATTTTGGTCTCGCTTGCGTTAGTTTTCGTCTTATTCTTTTGTCGTTTTGTTTCTCTCTTTTGTTGTTTTGTCTGTCAATTAGATTTTGTCTTTCTTCTGTGTCTTCATTGTGCCATTTTTTGGTTATGCTAACCTGCTGTTAAGATTCATCCTTGTTACTGGCTCTAAAAATAGCATCAGATTTGACAGTTTTCAACTGTATTTCAGAAAAACAGTATACTTCTGTGCCTTGAAATGTGTAAATACTGTATATTGAATTTTAATTTCAGTTTTATATACTAACCTCTATTGTTAATGTTGCTAACCTGCTTTTTTTTGTTATTTTATGTTGTTGTACACTTACACTTAAACTGCTGAACACTTAAATTTCCCTCGGGATTAATAAAGTATCTATCTATCTATCTATCTATCTATCTATCTATCTATCTATCTATCTATCTATCTATCTATCTATCTATCTATCTATCTATCTATCTATCTATCTATCTATCTATCTATACTACTGTTAGAATGTGGCTTTCTTTTTATGGTAATGTATTACAGTGAGTAAATCATTGCAAATTTTAGTAACAGAATTAAATAGTAAAACTCATACTACACTACAAAAAAAAAAAAACCTGGCGACCCCAGCTTCCAGTATTTTACTGTCATTTTACAATTTGCTAGACTGTCCAATATTTCTCTTGCCCAGTATCCCTAAATAGAACTTTCTGCTGTAAAATGCTGCATCTCACAGCTTCCATCCAATGCAAACACAGGTTGGGCCAGACCAGCGTTTGCATCCCATCACAACCCGACCCTGAATGTTTGCTTTTGTTTCTTTGTTTAGTTTTTACTGTAATCTCTCCCTAACCTCAACACTGCAGCAGCTATGCACAGATTTGGTAGAAAGGAAGAGTTTAAAATAGGCTCCAGGCTTTCACAGAATCGTCCAACATCTACATGATATTTTTATCGAAGAAGATAATAGATATCAGAGGGAAAAGATAAAGAGAGGAGAAAGATCACAGGGTAACGTCGTGCATCCAGGCGGGTTTTTTAGCAGGTGTGAAGTTTTTCATCAATACATCCCAGTTAGAGGTCGACTAACTAGACGCTCTTGGATGATCCAAGATCCAGACACAGAAATAGAGGCGATCTAGTCTTTGTGGTGGCATCAGATCGACTTTTTCTAACAAGAACTTCAGAACTTTAGAAACATTTAAGCTGAGCCTCGTTCTAATTCAATTTGCGTAAAGCTTGACACCATGACACCAGCTTTTTATTGTCTTGTGGCACTTATTTCTTATTGTTCTATTGTTTGATTTTATTCATATTTGCTGTTTAGTCACTGTGCTCTGTTAGCTTTTATGGTTTAATTGTGCAGCACTTTGGTTCAGCTCTTGTTGTGTTTAAATGTGCTTTACAGATAAATTTGACATTTTACAGCATGAAACACATTTCATGCACTTAGTGGTGAATATCCCAGAACCTTGCTACATCAAATCAACTTCACTAAATTTCTGCAATTACATGCTTTTTTCTTCTTGATGTTTTTCGCATGCAAATCTGCTGCACATAATAAACTACAGAAGGTTGTTGTGTATGCAGTGTTGCCCAATTCCAGTGCGGATTTGCAAACAAACATCATCAGAGTCCCTCTTTTTGAGGCCAAAGTCTCTCTTTTCAGATGTGTGCAGCATTAAAATGCTTGTGTGCGAAGTCTAAAAATCTCCAATCATGAGTCAAACTTTTACCATCTGTTAACGAAGGCGGATGGAGTTTGCCTTTAATTTAGTGCAACTTTTATGTCTCCCTTTAATGAGTCGTACACCATGTGTGCCCATGTCGTGTAAGCTCGGGTCTTTCCCGTGGTGCCTGCCTGCCCGTCTTCCAGTGCTAATGTGCTAATCTGCTGTTTAGTCCAACCAGATGGGTTTTTCTCCCCCTCTCCTCCTCTGACTCTTGGGGTAAGGATGGGGGAGGAGGGAGCAGAGGAAGTTACCTGCAGAGATCTCCCCTCATTAAAAATCCTAAATTACACAGCCCCACACTCCGCCTCTCCCCTGCCTGTCTCTCTTTCTGTTTTCCATCACCCCCTCTTTTCCAACCAAGAGCACTTTTATTAGGCAATGACAGGCGCAGAAACCAAAACTCTCCATCGCTATCTTCCCTCTTTCTCTGCTTTTTATGCAATTACTAGTTTGAATCCATCTCGAGCCGAATGCAGTCGTCATACTTTGGCATCCACATCACAGGCCTGTTGGCATATGTGCTGACTTCACATAAAACTAACACATTCCTCTGCATAGATGAGAATAAAACGAGAGCCAGAGATGAAAGCGAGTTAGATCTGAGAGTTAGATTGATATATATATATATATATATATATATATATATATATATATATATATATATATATATATATATATGTAGAAACACAATATGTAAAAAAACTGAGATGAAAAACACACGAGAGTCAATCGAGGGAGACCACACATACTCTGTCCTTCACATGCACATGCTAACAGCTCTATTGCCGGTGCCCTCTGAACGTCTATCAAGTTCAGACCATCATGCATGAGCGCATTCAACAAGAATAGGGAGGTGCAGGGCCAAAGGCAGGAAAAAAAAAAAACGACGGAGGGGAGAAAAGGAGGACACATGGGAGTGTTGGAGGGAGGCATGTAAAAACCTTCCTTGGAGGGCAAATAAGAGAAGACTGTTTAAAAGCCTGATTAAAATTCTTATGCTTTATTACTCTTGTCTTTAAGTGGGCTGTTGACAAAAACGAAGAAGAAAGCAGAAGGTAGAAGCAGAAGGCGAGAGGAGTCAAAGGCTGATTCTGAAGAGGCTTTTTAACAACGGAAACTCTGCTCGAAGAAAACTGTCGAGAAAAAGAAGGACAAGAGGGAGAAAGGAGCTGCTGAAAGTCTTCATATCAAATGTTGAACTCATGGAGAAACGTGACCAAGGTTAAGAGTTGCCATTTCGCTCACACACAGGCTCCATCTTTCATCACAAGACAATGATCTCTTTTCCTGGATTGTCTACACACTCACACTCAAAACCAAAACCGCCAGACTAAAAATGGGTCCTTGTCATAGTCTATTAGGAGTAAATTTGCTGTGTCCACAGAGTTGATTCTCCCTTTTCCCATTTCAGCCCCCTTTCACTGTGTTTTGATTGCTCACTGGATTTGGTCCTCTCACCACCTCGCAGTATTTAGGAGGATTTAGCTGCTGCCACCGGCCACATGGCAGCCTGATGGACAGATAGCATCCAATGTGTTTTCCAAATTAGCAAGTGAGTGGACCCCAGTCTGTCAAGATCTGTGCATTTCTCGTGTTTATCCTCCTCCTCCTCCTTTGCATCCTGCTGCTTCCTCTCAGACTCCTGTCCCTTGCATGTAGGGTACAGTAAATCACTCTAATCTTACAAATAGGTCAAGTCAAATTTAATTTCTACCATTTTCTAGAGCATCAAAATACACTACAAACTGAGAGCAGCTGATACACTAATTTTCCAGTCAGATACCGGTCAATTCCAACTCAAGGCTAAAACCAAATAGCTTAGTGAGGACCTCTGGTTGCACATTGTTGCTGCTCACATGATTGAAAAAGGCTCAGTGGCCACAATGCAGAGCAGAATCAAGAAGTACAAGGAGTTCCACAGTCTGACAAATTCCAAAAAGTGTGGTAAAGAAGACAAAAGTGACCTCTGCAAAGGCAAGAAGCATTCAAGTATCAACACCTAGAGAATCCTGATGAGTTTAAGCACTTCTGGTAGCAACATCTCCAGCAGACACTGACCAAGGTTGGTCTCCATGGAGACAAGTTAGGTACACAAACTCTCACCTGGACGAGGAAGAAAGCTTCTCATCAGTTCTATGGTTGGATGAGATTAAAATGCAGTTTGGACACAGGGACGTGGGTTTAGTTTGGTGAAAGAAAGGAGAAGCATTCCACCCCAAGAGCACCATCCTCATAGTCAAGCATGGTGGAGGGAATGTGATGCTCTGGTGCTTTTCAACCAGGCAGCATGACAGAAGATTCTGGAAGAAAACATCAGTCAGTCTGCAGCAACACTCATCCATGGGCAGCACTGGACCTTCTAACAAGACAATGATCTGAAATCTGGGTGACTCATTGACGCTGCCTGCAACATTTACCAAACAACGATCACCACTTGTCTTTTGAGATCTTTCACACGAACTTCAGATCTTCCAACAAAACAAAAACATTGTTATTGTCACTCATCTCCATCTCATGCAACAGTTGTGTTGCCGAGCAACCCACGGGGGAAAACATCCTGAGCTGGTTGCTGTTGCTGAGTTCTGGAGCCGAGTGCTTCATAAAGTTAAGGTTTCCAAACATTTTCAAATCCGGGTCCGTATAAAAGAAAAAAAAGTGCTTCGTGCCGCTTGGAAGGCTGATGAAAGCACATTAAAAGTCAGCAGAAAAGAAGCATGACCCATTTAAGGTTGTAAACTACAGTTAAGAGTCCAGGCTGTAAATCATAGGCTCCAGCTTCAAAAGAAAATCCTGCTCTGACACAAAAAGCATATATCAGCTGTCTGACTGCCTATCTGAGCACCGGTTTCTTCTAGTTTTTGTTGCAAAGGCTTGTGGAGAGACACCAAAGGCACGACTGGTCCTCTACATTTTTACAGGAGTCCTCAACCGTCCTCTGATTTATGAAATAATTACAGGATCTGTTTCCATGCAGCACCTCTGTCCACGCAGTTTGATAAATTCATTAATAAACCTGATGTAGTAGATGGAAGTAGAGGAGGACAGAAATGAAAAGAGAAAGAAAAACACAGTCTAGAGGGTAAAATATCATCAGGGTGTTAAGGACTGTGTTTGGCAGGTTTGTCAGTAATAAGATACTCAGATATTTCGCGGCTCCAGCATTTGTGTTGTACTTTTCCCCAGGCTGGTAAACACACATCCATCCATGCGCTGCCTGGTATAATAACCTGCTCTGCTCAGAGGCCATTATGAAAGGGAAACAAACTGTCACATACACTATTAACTGTTCCAGTGACCCCCAGTAATATGGGGGTGTTTTTAATAAAGCTGTAAATGCTGTTTACATAAGACACAGAGTCACAGGACCTGGACAGTGATACCCCCTGACAGTAATGCCTGCTGTTAATCCGTCTACGTATAACCAGAGGTCTTTATGTTGACTCAACGTGCAAGAAACCAGGCCTTCATAGCGTCACACAGTCAGGATGAATCTAGACCAAGAACGTCTCTTTCTGAGGCGCTTTGTGTCGGGGTTTATTTGCAGGAGATGCATGTGTGTCTGTGTTTGATACACCAGCACTGCTGAAGCTTTTTATTGCATCAGATGCACCTCCGTTTTGATTCACGCAGCTGAGAATGAATGCAGCTGCGCCTCATCGCTCCGGTGACAAGAAGAATAGATTTGTGAATAATAAACAGACGGCACAGAGCAGAGAGACAGATGGGTTCTATTCACCGTTATTAACATCCATCTATCATGTTCTGGAATCAGACTGAGCACAACAGCATTTCAATTTCATAAGTTAACGTATGTTTCAGAAATGCTTGGAGTTCAGCTGCAAAGTCATTGTGCATTCTGTACTATTTTTTATACATTTCAAGCTGTAAATAGTGTCATCTTGTATTGTAGCAAGTGGAAATAAAAACTACACATGGTGCACTTGTCATTTATTTACTGGGAAAAATGCAAAGTAGAAAGTCTGCACTAAAAATGTATAAAATATATAATAAAATGAAAAAATGGCAAAAATAGCTCTGCCAAAAAGAGTGCCACTTCTACAATCTCAATCCTGTCCTTGTGAAGCCTCTCACATACAACGATGGACTACATCTGAAATCTTCAAAATAGTTTGGACTGTTCGTCATTAGATGGGAGAGAATATATCCATGAGGTTTGGCATAAATTAAAGCTACAATACTGTTGTCAGATGCTAAATGCTCCACTGTTTGACCAGCTGATCACTAACTCTGCGTCTATGTGCAGCTATACGCAGAATAAAACTGGGTTTTCCTGAGTATTTTCCCTAAAAACAAACAGCATGTTGAGGTAGGTTGATGAAAAATGAAAACCAACATGTTAAAGGAAGCTAAAAAAATTGAAAAGCTTTGAAAAAGCTGCTCGACTTGATGACAATCCTCTATAATTACACATGACACCAGGAGACTCTCAATAATTTGCAACTGTTTGATCCACTGTCTGCATAATCATATTGATAATTGCAGCTTTAAGGTATTATTGGAAAAACTTATGCTGTGGAAAGTTGAACAGAATCATATTTCTAATAAAAGCTGTGTTGTTCACGTTTAATGTATGCATTTTGTGTTTCTTTTGTACGTTAATGTCTTAAAGAATTCATAATTTGTTCACTGATCAATGCAGAGCAGTTCTCATTTTGTTTACTCCTCCTACACAGGGAGGTCAAAGGTTCAGCATCAAGTGCAGGTCATCAGTTCTGGCTGGAGAAAAGGCTGATTTTACACTTTCCTCATACACAAGAACAGGATGGTCTGAACCGGTAGTGTCAAACATGCGGCCCGCGGCCCAAAACTGGCCCTCCAGAGGGTCCAATGAGGCCCTCAAAGTGTAAAAATTACAGAGAAGACATTAACTGCAGATTGTAAATTTGTAGAACTACCAGGAATTTGTCAGAGTTACAATGCTTTATAAGGAGGCAAAATGACACAGACAAGAGTTAGAAAAATACTAAAGCTCAAATTGGTGCTTAAAAAGGAGGACAAAATAAACTGAAGCCAGTATAAAGAGGCTGAAACATACTGGGAGTCAATACAACAGGACTAAAACCTACTGGGAGTCAATACAACAGGACTAAAACCTACTGGGAGTCAATACAACAGGACGAAAACCTACTGGGAGTCAATACAACAGGACTAAAACATACTGGGAGTCAATACAACAGGACTAAAACATACTGGGAGTCAATACAACAGGACTAAAACCTACTGGGAGTCAATACAACAGGACTAAAACATAGTGGGAGTCAATACAACAGGACTAAAACATACTGGGAGTCAATACAACAGGACTAAAACATACTGGGAGTCAGTACAACAGGACTAAAACATACTGGGAGTCAATACAACAGGACTAAAACATAGTGGGAGTCAATACAACAGGACTAAAACATAGTGGGAGTCAATACAACAGGAATAAAAAACATACTGGGAGTCAATACAACAGGACTAAAGCATACTGGGAGTCAATACAACAGGACTAAAACATACTGGGAGTCAATACAACAGGATTAAAACATACTAGGAGTCAATACAACAGGACTAAAACATACTGGGAGTCAATACAACAGGACTAAAACATACTGGGAGTCAATACAACAGGACCAAAACATAGTGGGAGTCAATACAACAGGAATAAAAAACATACTGGGAGTCAATACAACAGGACTAAAGCATACTGGGAGTCAATACAACAGGACTAAAACATACTGGGAGTCAATACAACAGGATTAAAACATACTAGGAGTCAATACAACAGGACTAAAACATAGTGGGAGTCAATACAACAGGACTAAAACATAGTGGGAGTCAGTTTAAATAGGCTCAAATATACTGCTAGCAAATAGAAAGAGGATAAAACATACCAGGAACCAGATTGTCAACACTGAAACACACTGGGAGCCAATATAAAGAGGCAGAAATAACCAGTAAATAGTAAGATTTTCAATGTTTTCTTTTTTACAGTGTGGTACATTAACAACACCTACACATCTGTGGTGTTTGCAGCTGTTCATGAGCACATTCACGAGGGAGTATAATCAAGGTTTAAGAGTGTAAAGGGAGGAACCTTTACCGAAGGGGAAGCTCCCTCTTAACTAGTCCTTTCACCACATCCACGCAGTAAAAGAAATAATCGAACCCATTATCTCACGTTTACTAAACTAGACAAACCGCAAACAAACAAGCATCACCTCGAGGTGGCGGCGTGATGTCAGCAGGCGTGGTCAGTCGTGTCCAGCTGCATCCTCAGCGCCTCATTAACACATGATGGGAGCCTCACAGGGACATGTGGTGGTGTTTGCTGTTCAGATGGTTAGTTCATGAGGAAGATAAAAGACTAAACGACAGCGAGTACAGTCAAAATGTGAAGTAATTAGAGGACGTCAGTGAAGGATTGCCAGAGTCTCAGCTGGGGTTTGGGTGGAATCAAGTCAACAAGTCTCAGTTTTCTGAAAATCTACGAATGATAAAGTGTTGCTCTGATTAATGATGGAGGGGAAAGAGCCGACACAAAGCTCAGTCTTACTTGCTGCGCTGTTCTCCTTAAAGCTGCGCTGGCGTGGAGCAGAGCAGGAATGTAATAATCATAATATTCCACTCTATAAACATCAGTCCAAACCATATTCCTAGTAAATTCTTCAGCTTTAATATCACTTTTCTGTCGGTACATGTGAACCATTTATTTGCCGCCTTCTCCAGTCCGCAATCTGTTCGAAGCAGTCAACATCTTCAGAGTTTATTTGGAGCCGCAATGACATGTGGCAGTTTTGTAGCGATGAAAAATGTCCCCCAAGACTTCAATATACATACGACGAAACCCTACAGTTGTGAATTCAGAAACTTTATGTAGATACACACTCCTGCATGTGTGTGTGTGACTATAATATGTTTGGACAGAGCAGGATGCCAGGCAGTGCCCGTTAAAGGCTCTAATGTGGCGGTGGTTTCATGGTGGTTGGCACCGATCAGCAGGAAGAGGGCAAAGAGAGGGGTATTTAAAAAAAACGAGAGGAAAGGAGGGAGCGGGAGAAAGAAAAAGAGCTATAGTTACACAGGCAACACCGCAGGCATCAAACGGTGCTGGACGTATGGATTCGTCCTCACTTCATCCCTCTCGTCTCTCTCCATCCTCTGGGTCAGTCGGTCCTGGGGCCATCACAGTGGACCTTCCCTCATTCTTTCATCTTCTTTTTTTTTTTACTCTGCAGAGAAGAGGGGCAATCAAAACAGTCATACTTCCCCCCCAACCAAACTCATCTTTTATTAATCAGACCTCAGCAGTGTGTCAAGGAGGGGAAGAGTGACGCACACGTGGGGTTTTAAAATTTAAAAAGAAAGAGAGCACAACATGCAACTGACCACTGACAAATGCCTAGGGGTGTTTCATATTTCCTCTGCTGCAAAACAGACCATTGCTAGAAAAAAACTGTTTGTGTCTGAGTATGTGTCAAAGAGAAAGACGGAGCAAGAGAGGAAAAAAGAATTAGAGAGACAGATGACTTGAAAGCACCACACGACCTCCTCCTCCTCCTCCTCTTCTGTCATTCATAAAGCCTCTCGCACTCTCTCTCCTCTTTTTCCTATGTCCTCGCAGTGCAGCGGATATTCTGGGTGGTGTTGTTCCAGGTGTGGAGTCCTCGAGGTCTCCATGCTGTGACCCTGTTATCCTGGGAAGAGGGAGAGTATTAGACGCATGCGGCGAGAGGAAGAGACTCTATATCAAAAACACATTTTCTCCCCAAGGCTGTATCACTGCAGCGACGCGGCCGCAAAACACCCAGACGACGTGCACGTGGATACGCACACCGTGTGAACGCACAACGGACTTTATCAATCATCAGTGCATGAGGCGGAGCGAGCAGTTGTAAAGAACTCAACAAGCATTTATCAAACCACGACAATAAAAGATAAAGAAAAAATACCTTGTTTCCTGGTGACGTAAAGGGTCAATATAGAATTGAGGGACTTTTGAAGTCCATGGGATAAATCTGACATACATTTTTATTAAAAGTAAAAAAAATAGTGTTTTTTACGTTCATTATGATCATGTTTCTACAAATTCCAGAATTATTTATTATGGAAACAGTCAGTTATTGATAAAAAATGACTGGATATCCCTAAAATGTCAACTAAATAACCGTCCCAATTTAATAACAACCACCTTCTAATTAGCTAAACAATAATAAAATGAGCTGATTCAAAAATAGTTTTGATTGTGTTCTTTTTATTAAGTTGAGATAATCATGACAGATATTTCTTTTTTGGCAATATATCAAATTTTATATGGAAAACAAATTGTATCACTTTCCACTAAGTTCCCCATTACAAAAACACCTCTCAAGGAAGTGTGTTAATTCCAGATCACATGACCTGCTCGATATGATGTCATTTCCTCCTGAAGAAAAGACTGGCCAGACTCCAAGGCTTTCTGACTTATTTAATATAAAGTAGTGTGTGAGTCAAGTGTGGATTTATGGCATGTCAGCAGGTTTACTACAATATCTTTAGAAATAACTTTCAATTTCAATTTTACTGAATTGTATATATAATATTTAGAAGAATCTTTGTGTAAAAATGCCATGTGGTGTTTGGTTATAGGCAGCCATGTTGATTTTAGGCCTGAAAACAGCAAAAATGTCAACTATGATACCTGTGAACTATGTTACAAAAAGTCCCATAATTATGTATTGACCCATTTGTACCTGTCTTATGCGAGTTTGATTTACTTCCAGTCTATTATTATTGACTATTATTGACTATTTTTCATTAGTTTTGTATTTAAAATGTATCTGATTACCTAAGAAACTGAGCTTTGTGAGTCTTGACTCCAATGTTGGCCCTGTGAGGTTCTGTCGAATGCACATCTAGGAAGTTTGATAAATATGGACACAAATCAACCATTTACCGTCATCCTGACAACTCGATGACGACTACAAAAACTTCCTATTATTGTTGAATTTGTGCATAAATGTGCATCACAATGATGCTTATGTACGTTCAACCCAAACACAGGTAACTCATGAAAATAATGACCACTTATTAACCTGACTAACCATTGACAAATGGCCTGTGGTGTTTCATTTTGAGCATAAACGGACATGAGGGACAGTTTTACATGTGTGTGTGCGTGTGTGTGTTATTGTGAATCAGTGTGTATGAAAAAGCTTTGATGTTATGCGTTTCATTCAGAATTTCTCTCCGCAGTTAAAACTGTGTCATTACGGCCAATTAGATCCTCAGAAAGACTTAAAGATAGCAACTGGCACCGTCGAAAAAGCACTTTTTTTTATAATAAGGTAATAAAATTGTGCATATACATATGCATGTTTTGTGTACACTTTAAAACAGACCTGCCTTAAATGCAGTAATAAAACAGCATTCCTTACATTTGTGCAAAATGCTAGTTAGTGCTGGGTTGGACGCTGCATGCAGGCGCAGGAGGAGAGGCAGGCTTACCGGACGCCTTCACCGCCAAATCTCAATTTTAACGACTTTGTTCTTTGATTAAAAAAAAAAAAAAAAAAAAAAAAAAGAAGCCTAAATGTTTCCAGTTGAGTCAGAGAAAGAGAAAAGAAATAAAACATCTAAGAGATGAAAATAACCGTTGTTCTGCAGTTTTAAGAGGCACGTGTGCTGGGGTTGGCCTGAGACGTTAGTTACGAGCTGCAGATGTTTGTATGGTTTTTTTATGATTGTTGTTATTTTCAAATTGCGGCATTTTCTGTGATGAGCTTTGCACTCGTTAGGAGAGCGTGTTTGCGTGTAGTCTATGCATGCAAGAGTGAAAAAGGAGCATCCAAAGAGTAAAAAAAAAAAAAAAAAAAAAAACATAAAAAGACTGGAGTACTTGTAGCTTAATTAACCATAGTTCTAATCTGTGTTCCTTTTAGCAGCTCATTATGCAGCCTGATCACAGGAAACTATATTACACACCATGACAGGCTCCTCACATGTGCACACACACATCTATTCGTTCCAGATCTAGCTGCCAGTCAACAATAGGGAGTCAACAAACCTTCTGCACACAAAACCCTATCCTCCTAATGATCTCATGCACACACACAGCATTCAGATGGAGTCTTCAGGGGTTATGAGAGGAGAAAATGTTTTCACCTCTTCTTCGCTGGATCAGGAAAACCATAAAAACAGCACCTGCTTGTTTTGCTTTCTCTCCCCTCCTGTCTTTGAAGGAGAGGAAAAAACAAAAAGACCCAGTGAGGTAATGAGATGAGTTGTTTCATTGCTGCATAACGGCATTAAAAAAACCAACTCTCATCCAAAGTTTCATAAAAACCTTGGAAAGGTAAAAGTTTGGGTCATGAAGCCACCCTGCCATCGACACCTCCACACGTGTAAATCATCCAGGTGATGAAACAAGCCGGTTACCTTGGCAACACTGCAAAAAGACAACCAGGTTTACAGAGTGTTCGATGCCAGCAAAGGAATACTTCACTTCCGCAAATTATGGCTGTGCTATGTAATTAATGGAGCTTAGATCAGCCCGATAAAACATGTATAACTGCGTCTCCTGCTGACTTTAGTAAATATGACTGGAGCCGATCCTGCAGAGCTGTTGACCCCTGTTGACCTGATTTAAGCTCAGAGTCAATTACGTACAGCGCTGTAACATAAAGCGCTCTACAGATAATCAGGCAGAACTTATTGCACCGTTAAACTCCCTCTTTTAACTCCACAAGAGTCAAACCCATGGCGTCCCGAGATGGTATAGCTGTTTCCTGTTCAAAAACAGAGCCGTAGCCGTGGGTAGTCGATCTGGCACGACCGTTCTGCTTTGATAAAACATTACATTTGGCTGTCTGGATGCCAAAAATGTGCTTAATTTGGGTAAATCGTCCACCGAAGCACCTTGAGATAGTTGGTTTTTCTCCGCTGCAGGAACTTGCGGGTTGTTTTAGGGCAGCCCAAACATTTGTGCGTGTTCCAACGGCCAGAAATGTCTCTGGACAACCTCTTTCAGGGCTGTTTTCTATAGGAAGAAAAAAAGGCTACTTCAGAGTTGGTACCTCTGAGTGGCCTTGAAAAAGCTGATGTGCAGTTTTAAAAGTTGACTGGCTAAACTTGGAGAAAACAAATGCTGATTTAAGGACAACAAGCTTCATTTTTCTGCCATCTCGGTGTTCTTGTCTAGTAGCAGTCTTCTATATTTAACATCAAATATTGCAGAGTCAAATCCTACATACATCTGAGAGTAGATACAACACAAGCAATGATCTAGTCGAGAGAAAACAACCTGGAGAAGAGCCATAAAACAAGTATTGGTTAACATAAGAAACCTCCATTGATCTATTTACTACATACTCATAGATTTGGAGCTCACTAACCACTATTTTTCGCTCTTTTAGTGCACTCAGTGTGGATGATGCAGTCAAACCTGTTGGATTTTACACCATGATGGGAACAGAAAGGCTAAAAAGGCTGATTAGGGGTTCGTTCCTGCAAAAATTTGCACCACCTCAAGCATGCCCTGAGTTTCTGCAATGGAAAGCCACCAAATAATTTCACTTCCTGTCACCATTTTTCAACACTAAAATAAACTCCATCAACAATAACATCCAAGAAACTACTGGCTACTTTGATTTAGCCCTGGAAAAAGTAATCATCTGGTCTCTCATAACATCAGTAAGCTCATTAGTTAGATTTCATGGTGTGGGTTAACATCACAGTCGTCAATTTACTTCCACCATGCAGGCCGATGATTTATCTAAAGTAGATCAAAAGATGCAGTTGAAGGATGTTCAATATGTCAGTTTTCAGATACTAAACATTGTTTAAGTTGTTTAATGTTTTGACTCATGCTATCACTGCTTCTCAACAGTCAGTTTGGATCAAATGTTTGTGTTCTGTTTGTGGACAGTCATTATAAGATCTTCACAATTCAACTTTGACTCATTGTTCAGACAAGTACAACAGGTGGTAATTTATTATGAGCTTTTTGAACAGGTTTTTGATTGTAGAATGGTATTTATAGTGTATATAGTTTGGAATTATAAAATGTGACTGTATATGTATGATTTGTGCATACAGCATAACTTATAGTAGTTTATATTTGTATTTTGTCACATCTTGTGTTTGACAAAACACACACGCATGACTTGAGTCATGTGGTTGCTTAGTAAATTTTAATACAACATCTGTTTTCATTGCGTGACACACCTGGTGAGGACTTTCTGATGGTTTATTCATGTGTTCAAAAAGGGTTTTTGTGTTGAGTGACCTGGATATTCTTTGGACTTTCATTAATAAGAAGTCAGACAGGTGTCATTTTTCATCTTTAATTCAATTCAAGTCAGTTTTATTTATATAGTGCCAATTACAATTCAGATTATCTCAAGATGCTCGTCTATAAACTTGCCCCTAAGTATGCCCTTCACAGACTTGATGTCCTTCATCACACAGCCATCCATCTTGCTACCAGTGGACCTTTCTCCACCCGCTATTGTGCCCTTTACAAACTGGTGGGTTGACCCTCTCTTTCACTGGCTTTTACTCATCAACAAAACCCTATCAGGGAAGACACTCAACACCTCTCCAACCTCCTACACCGATCCCATAGCAACTACTGCCTGAGGTCCAGTGATCTCATAACACTCTCTATCCCCAAGGTTCGCACCGTCTTTGGCCAGAATTCCTTTCGTTTTTGCTGCTGCAACTGATTGAAATTCCCTCCAAAAATCTCTGAAACTGTCACCTCTTCCATCACGTTAGAGGCACTCTAAAAAACAGAACCCAAATGGCCTGAACCCCCAGAGCAGCCCTAAGGCAACTGTGGCAAGAGAATTCGTGTCCCGGCCTTCCTGGGATCTTTCTGAATGGAGTTTGCATGTTCTCCCTGTGCATGTGTGAGTTTTCTCCGGGTACTCCGGCTTCCTCCCACAGTCCAAAAACATGCTGAGGTTAATTGGTAACTCTAATTTGTCTGTAGGTGTAAATGTGGGTGTGATTGTTTGTCTGTATATGTAGCCCTGTGATAGACTGGTGACCTGTCCAGGTGTCCCCTGCCTTCACCATGACTCAGCTGAGACAGACTCCAGCCCCCCGTGACCCTAATGAGGATTAAGCGATGTACAGATGATGGATGGATTTAAAATCTGACTGTTGAATTTTGCCACAAATTCAGCTTTCCTTTTAATCCACTCCAGATTTCACAGCTCTCTCTCCCTTCTACTAGGCTGTGATTTTTGCTTAATGAAAATAAGATGTTTCATTAAACCCACTGATTTGGTTTCATTTACAGATCGTGAGAGAATCGTACTAAAATGCATTTCTTCTTAAAATAACGAGGCTGTGTAGCGACGGGCTGCAGTGTGGCTGAGCTCAGCAGAGCGTTTCTGACCTGTGAATAAGACGATGAATCCAGCACCAGTCCAGCAGCTTCAGGCTGTAAGTCAGAGGAGCCTGACTCATCTGTCTCTCTCTGTTCCTGCCTGTCTGTGTGAATGAGGCCAGCTATTGCAGCCAGAGCAGGAGTTCAACTTGAATAACATCCGAGGCGCACAGAGGCCTGAATAAACGGCGTCAGGACCAGAACCGGCTCGTAAAAAGATTCAATAAATGTCATAGATCCATCATCTTCCATCAAGCGTGTCAGTAAATACCACGTTTTCAATGGAAGGTTAACTTTATGAAAGAGAGCAGGGGTCACTTCACTTGGATGACGAGTGGACTCGGGGCCAGCATAAGCAGGATTTACTCGCAGGGGCCCCGGTCATTCTCTGAGCAGATAGGCAACGAGTTCAAGTCATGGCTACAGCGGAGACAGACGGAGGATCCAGCAGATTTCAACAGGGATTCAGACCCCAGGACAAGTGTGATACGGGACTTCACTGTAAAAAATATTCAGTAGAAATACTACGAAAATATGCCAGCAAGGGTGCCAGAAGAAATATATTCAAAACTGCATAAACTGTGAAAATAATAGCAAATATTTGTAAAATAACTATTTTTCATGGTGATTTAAATACAGTTTAACAGTGCAATCAATAACATTAAGGTCACATGTTCTAAAATTACTATTTGTATATATTTCTATAGATTTTTTTAATAGCAAACATGTAACTTAATATCCATGCTTGTGTTGAATCTTCTCTCAGATGTATATTGCTTTGGATAAAAATGTCTGCTAAATGACTTCGTAGAATTGTTAATACCTTTTTCTACCACTACTTTTTACTAGATATTTACTGCAATTTAACAAAACTTGTAACATAACAGTTAAAAATACTATTTACTACTTTTCAATTCTTTTTATTCATATTTTTTCTTTAAACTAACTGAAGCATCTGTAAAATAATGGCATTTTTCTGATTTACATACAGCAAAACATTATTTTATGGTCACACACTGTACAAGAGCGAACTATCATTTTTAAAAGTATATTTATTTACAGTCAACATTAATTATTATTAAACCCCCATATGTGATATGAATAGCTGCCAAATCCTAACTGTTAAACCTGATGAAAGACAGCAAATTGTTCCTTATCGATTGCTGGTTCAAGAAGTCCATGGGATATATCTTGCATACATTTTTATAAAAAGTAAAAAAAACGAATGTTTTTGTGTTCACTAAGATCATGTCTTTACAAATTCCAGAGTTATTTATTACGGAAGCAATCACTTATTAATAAAAAAATGACTGGGTATCACTAAAATGTCAACTAAATAACTGTCCTAATTTAATAACAACCATCTTCTAATTAGCTAAACAATAATAAAATCAGCTGATTCAAAGATTATTTTGATTGTGTTCTGTTCATTAAGTTGAGATAATCATGATAGATATTTCTTTTTTGGCAATATATCAAATTTTATATGGAAAATAATAGATTGTATCTTTGTCTGAGAAATCACTTTCAACTAAGTTCCCCATTACAAAAACACCTCTCCAGGAAGTGTGTTAATTCCAGATCACATGACCTGCTCCACATGATGTCATTTCCTCCTGAAGAAAAGACTGACCAGACTCCAAGGCTTTCTGAGTTATTTAATATAAAGTAGTGTGTGAGTCAATTTCAATTTTACTCAGTTGTATATCTAATATTTAGAAGAATCTTTCTCTAAAAATGCCATGTGGTGTTTGGTTATAGGCGGCCATGTTGATTTTAGGCCTGAAAACAGCAAAAATGTCAACTATGATACCTGTCAACTATGTTACAAAAAGTCCACATTTATATATGTAGTTTGAGAACAATGCTGCCTGAGAGTGTGAAGAGTTCTTTAAAGCAACATTAAAGCATCATATGGAGACACGAAATGCCCATAAAAAAGTACAACTGAGCAGTAAAATGAATAAACGTCGTGACAAAAAGTTTTTTGGTGTCTAGTGAAACATTTCTTTGGGCTGCTGAGGTAACACTTCACTGTAAAAAACTTCGTAAAGTTTACGGTGAAAAACTGTCAAACCATGATGGTAAAAATCTGTAAAGTCTAAAACAGTTTCGTACAGTTTATATAACACTGAATCACCGTAAACAGGTTAATCAGGAGAAAAATGTGTTATTTAGATTTTTTTTTCTCTTGAAAAAAAAAAATTCCCGACTCCTAAACAGTTTTTAATGGAAAAATGCCATAATAGGGATAACAATACTGTGATTTTTGCATTTAATTCTCAAAAAGAATAGAGTTTTCCCAGTTAAAGGTACATGTTGTTGTGCTGCTAATTGTAATATATATATAATAAATTACACAAAGTTTATTTTATATGGTATTTTCATGTAGATTTTCAGATTTTTAAAGGTTAGAACTTTTTTTTTCACAGTAAAATATGGAATGAAGCAAGTTTTTCAACCATATCAACATCAATACATTCTTAGTTGTTGCTCGGCTCTAATTTTGCTTCCTTTGTTCTTTTTTTTTTTGCCCTTTAATATCTTATTTTCTAAATCTTTATTTAATGTCTACTGTTGCACAAAGAGAGAGTAACGAAATTTCGATTCTTGGTATGTCACGTACATATTGAAGAACTGACAATAAAGCTGACTTTGACTTTGACATTTCTTTACCATAAATGTAGAAAATGTTTTCCCGTAATTTTACGGTAGCGTTCTGGCGACCACATCTGCCAGAACTTTAGTGTAAAAACAGTTTTTTTTTACAGTGTAGAAAGGACTATAGAAACACAGTAGTGCAAAAATTATAGTTGCCATATGATGATAAAGTGCAAAAAGCAGAGAATGCTGTACACATCCATTGCTATACTGTATATTGTGCTCAGTCAGATCAATATGACACCTTACCGTAACGTGGACAGGAATCTCTGCTGAAAGCCCATAAACTCTGAATTACAGCTTTCTCCCTCACACACACCTTCACTGCTCTCTGCCACTTCCGCCATAAAAGCCCTGGCAGAGCTCCACGTGCCCATTAGCACGAGCTAAATAACTGTTAACAATGTATTACCCAGACTCCCCTGCTCTGCGCGGCCCCGCGTCCCTTCAAAGCCCGCAGGTAATTATGTCAAAGGTTTTTAATAAACAGCCTATTCAGCGCTCAGTGGGTTCCGAGACGCTGCTTTAAAACCGCGCCTGCGCACATGTGCTGAGCGCTGATTGGCTGAAAGTCACCAGGTTAACACCTGACTGCATAATTAATGACCCACCAGGAATATTTAGCTCAACAAAAATATATAATTAGTCTTTCACAGTGTGATGCAGCAACTACATGTTCAAAATCAATTAATTTTTAATTAATTGAATCTAAGTTGTTCATTATATGTAGTTAAATGTTTCACAAAAAGCTCGGAGCCAATGAGAGAGGCAGCAGGGAGCAGGGCTTCACTTGTTTCACTAAAATATCCTTTAAAATATCCACATCACTAAAGGACTGGACCACTCTGCTGCTGATTAAACCACTGTACAAACTGGACACTTTACATTCTCAGTGTTATTCATCTGAACTTATCTGCACCTATTTATGTTATTTGCACATTTCTGAGCCCCTCTTGCATATTTTGTTAATTTTTTTCTTTCTATAATATATTTTCCATATTCTTATTTTGTTTTATTCTATTTTATTTTATCTTATCTTATTGTGTTGTATTTTACTTTATTTTGTTTTATGTTACCTTCACTTTACACCTGACTTTAATATTCTCTGTTGCCTTGTTTACCCCCATGTTGAATATCCAGCTGCTGTAACAGCAGAATTTCCCTCTGGAGATCATTAAAGTCTGTCTAAGTCTTAATGCTGCAAGATGATGCCTATGGGTGACATCCTAATTTAAAACCTATTAAACTATTTATCCAATCCAGGTCAGGTGCTCTCACACAAACTGACATAAAAGCTTCTAAAATGCCCTGAAAGGAGAAATACAACAGTTAAAGTGCAGCAAATGCAGCTAGTAGAGACTTTTTCCCCAAAGAAGCTAATTCCATAATCCTGATTCATTAAAACTCTTTCTGGCCTGTATATATATATATATATATATATATATATATATATATATATATATATATATATATATATATATATATATATATATATATATATATATATATATATATATATATATATATATATTGTTATGTTAAAAATTGTATATGTTTCTGCATCACCTCCTGTAAAGCAAATTTGCTTCTTTATGTGCAGCTTATAGGCCCAATTTTTTCAAAAATTTATTTTATCCTGTTCATTTATTTGTTTGGTTGTTTGGTTTCTGGCTGTACAAATACATGTATTGCACCACTTAACAAATGTGTCCTCGTTTCATTCTAAAATGTGACTGGGAACTCCAAAACTCAAATTGCGCATGTCTGCTGGCTGCGCCGTGTCCGCAGCGCAGTGCGCAGTTTCAGAAGCAGCCTGAGTCTTTGGGTTGTGGAAGCGGCCTGTAAAGTAGCTGAGTTCTGCTCTGAGTCACTTTCTTTATGTTCTGGAGGGATATTTCTGGACTGTTTCACTCTGTGGGAGTTTAAAAATGAAGAACCAACAGATGATTTATTGATCTTTAAGGCTAAATCAGTGCGAAATAATAAATACCGAGAAAAAAAAGAGAAATACATACCAATGATTTTTATTTTTCACATATGTAAAATAGTAAAAATGCTTTTCTTGCTAATATCTGATTGCTGATTGAGTGCAGATTTGTTTAATTACGAGAAGGTTTCATATATTTAGTCTAATTAGACTCAGAATCTTAATTATTTCGAACCACTGCTCCAAAATGTTGCAAACTAACTAGGAACGGTCCATTTTATTATTTTATTTTATTTATTATTTTAATCTTAGCATTCCATGAAATATCAATATATATCATGATATCATGGCTATCATTATTATAAATAACTCGACTGCCTTATAATTTATAATTTTGTTGTCATTTTATTAATTTCTAATGTTTAGTCAAAATTTACTATAAATTACGTGTAGCTTGTTCTGAGGCTCTATTATTTAATTTAACAGCAATAAAGACCAAAAATCATAATAAGTAACCAGTTAAAATGAATAAAATCTGCTATCTCGTCATAATATGCAAAGAATAAACTGGATAAATTATTATTTAAAGCAGCGTTAGATTGTAAAACACTATTCGTTTGAATTTAATAAGGAGTAATTAATGTTGTGCTGTTCCTAAATTAGCTATTAAATTGTATTTTTATTGCAAAATCAAACGTTTTACTCCTAAAAGTGAATTTTTACGCACAAAATAAGTCAGACTGTTCTCTCTTCTCTTATGTTAGATCGAAACTAAAGTCTGTTTTAAAAACAAAAAAAAAAAAACATTTAAATTTATTTAATCTATGTATTGACCAAAAATGGCACCGTTTTTGACTCCACAGAGGGGCAGCGTTTGATCTAAGCGTCGTGGATTTGGACACGGGGCTTCTGCTGGACGTCCAATCACTGACTCTGAGTTTGTGCCAATAAACGAAGACGAGAAGTTTATTTCAGAAAGGAGCCTGCAGAGGCCTCGAGCTTCACGGTGATTTTACCGGAGAAAACAAACCGGAAAAGAATCAAATCCCGGAGTGAAAAATCAAACATCAGATCAACAAACTGCACCGAAACCTCGATGAATGGAATTAACTTATTAACGGGTTAATTAGGGCCATAAGTGGCGCAATTAATATGCAAATTACACACACACGCTCCCTGTTTATTTATAAGCAGCTCCAAACCCACCACACGTTGATTTATGCAGCGTTCAAAGTGTGTAAGATTATTTCCAAACGTGCACGAAGAAGAAAATCCAGCTCATCTCCTTAACTCAGCTCATCTGCTTTTGTTTCAAATCCC
Organism: Amphiprion ocellaris; assembly: GCF_022539595.1. Classification (NCBI taxonomy): domain Eukaryota; kingdom Metazoa; phylum Chordata; class Actinopteri; family Pomacentridae; genus Amphiprion; species Amphiprion ocellaris. The sequence continues at coordinate 32,666,361 of NC_072777.1, read as the reverse complement.
TGCTGTGGTGCTTTCACTGCTACCTGCGTCTCAATCACACTGTGGAATGCAGTCATTTTTATTCTCACTAGACTCCAGTGTGACTTTGGAACATAACTGACAGCTTCTGGTTTCATTTACGCACCAAAATAATGATTAGAAAAAACAGGTGGTCCTTTGGATCATGTTCAGCATCTTAAATAAATTCACACTTTTACAAATAAAGAGAAATATTTCATGTATTTATACCAACTGCGTCAAAAAGCTTATAGATCTGAATGCATTTGTTAATAAAATATATGCTGTGAAGTGAAAAAAGGACTGAAATGAGTTTGTTGTGTTCATGAAAACTGAGTACTTTAAAAATGTTTCATAAATGCAGCTTGTTGTAATGTCACGGAGCACAGATTTTGTTGTATGAAATGTTTTAAAATGTATTTTTATTAATTTATTTATTCATTTAGTATTGGTAATCATTTGATATATTGCATGACAACGTTTGGGGAACATCTCGTAAACCTGCTTTTAAATGCTGCGCAAAATTCTCACTAAAAAAAAAAAAATGTAGAATGACTTTTCTATCCATCTGGTACCTGCAGCCCAACTACGTGTATTTAAATAATCGTCAGGACAAGCACGTTTTCAGGTAATTCTTCCACATGTGAACGCTTGTTTCTCCAGCGGAGGCCCCTGGCAGGAGGCTCTAATGTCCAGATATGAGGAGCATGTCGTGCCGGTGTGTGAAAATGCGCGCAATGTCCCCCAGAGAGACGCTCCTCTCGCTGCTCCGCCTGAAGACATGATTCATTCACCGGCTCCACTTTGACCACATAAGGCGGCACGAGCGGCCCCCTCAGCGGGCGGGACCGGAGGACGGTTCCGGGGGGCCGAGATCACTCGTGATTGGTTGCTCTGCGCGCCCTGATTGACAGGTCCCTCTCTCCGGCTCTCCTCTAAACTCGGTTGTTGACACTCTCCAAAAGTCCGCACGGCTCCTCTGGATAACGGAGGCTCTGTTCCAGCTCGTCTCTTCTGTCTCCAGGACGGACAGACTCTTCTGCTAACACGGGACTGTCCAGCGTGGATTCTCTCTTTTTTTTTTCTCTTCTTTTCTCTGCGTGGGGTTTGAACTTTTCCTGCTCCCTTCATCTCGCTCCGAGAGAGAAATGGCAGAGAAGCGGAGGTCTCCGTGCGCCCTGAGCGTAAAGGCGCACGCATTCTCGGTGGAGGCGCTGATCGGGGCGGAAAAACGACGCAGGACGACCGGAGAGGATGCCGTGTCTCCCGGGTACGAGGACGGGACTGACGTGTCTGATCTAACCGGGATTCCGGGACTGCGGGCCGACAGAGCGTGCACGAGCGACCGGGGCAGCGAGGCGGAGTGTGCAAGTGACGGATCCCGTAAGTAGAAAACATAGAGAAAACCTCCAAAAAACACAACAATAACAATAATTATCACTAAAATGAAGTATTTACTTGCATATAAATCGGTTCCTCACATGGCAGATTACTGATAAATGTTTAAATTAGTAAATCATGTCTCATTTCACTTTACAAGTTATAGCTACTGCAAATTATTCTTTTTTTCACCACAGGCTGCACATTTGTCACTCTCTTGCTATATTTTGAAGAAAAAATATAACCTTGCTCCTACTAATTGCAGATATTTTCCTTAAGAAGCAGTTTTTTCCTTTTTCGTCAGATTTACGCATTCTCTCTTCTGCATAAAAATCAGTAAATAAGATGCAAATTTTTTTTTTTAAATGCAGATTATAAAGCCAAACAATGCCAGAGTCTCACAGTGGGAATGTGATATCATATCACTGCCCTGGTCTAGTAAATATGAGTGGTGTGAGTGTGACTAATGTGAGAGGCTTTATGAGTTGTGTTGCAATCATAAACACGCCAATTAGCAGCGTATAAAGGCAGGAGGGAAACTGCCACGGGAAGGATACTGAGAGGTCTGCAGAGAGCATAAACCGTCTGGCCTCTGACGAATTGAAATCTGCAGCAAAGTTGTTGTTTTTCCTCCTTTTTTTTTTCATAAAAATGGCTGCAGAGCTGTGCTAGTCGGGCTCGTTAGGCCCACGTCTAGTGTCCATAAATTTCCACCACTTGGGGAGGCCTGGGGTTGAATAGCGCAAATAACAACAGCGGTGAGACGCATAAACACTGCAGTTAGGGCGCAATCTAAACGTATCCTCGATGGTAAAATAGATTTAAAACTCAAGTGTAATAATGGGGATCATTATAGCCTCCACATGCTGCTGGGAGTTCAACTGAAATTCACAAATAAAGGCAGTAAACTTGACATTTCTCATCTGCATCATATATAAATTCACTAATTAGTTTAATTTTTAGAGACACAAATAAATAGAATATTATAGTTCGTATGCATTAAGTGCAACAGTTTATTAAAGTTAATTTATTTTAAATACTTTCAGTAAAATTAGTGATATTTTCATCACAGCAAAGGCTACTGGAACTGCAATAATGTAGGTGGCTTAATAATAAATGCAAAATGTTCTCTAATAAAACCTGCTGTCATGTTATTGTGCTTCAACTACATTCACATTTTAGTCTTTTCCACGAGTCACAACACGTAAATAGAAGATGAAATACCATGCAGAGTGAATAATATTTTGCCTGGGTGCCATTTAAAAACAAAAACGTGTCAATCTCGCCTCGTCTGGGAGCAGCTGAGAGCGACGACGCGCTGCTGGAGAGCCCGCAGCCCACGGCTCTGTGCGCGGCGCCGGTGACCGGAGGAGCCGGAGAGGAGACCCGGGTGGACCTGCAGGGATCAGACCTGTGGAAACGGTTCCACGAGATCGGCACCGAGATGATCATCACGAAGGCTGGACGGTAAGACGGAGGACATATTTGAATGGACTGCGTGAAATTCGAGGATGAAAAAAAATGCACAAGAGAAAACATTTAGATGCTGGGATCAAATAAACATTCATGACTTTTTTTAAAAAATGCATAAAATTTGAAATACAGAACATTAAATAATAAGTTTGGTAATTAGTGAGATATTTGTGAAGCAACTTAGAGATATTTTATAATAAAATAATTAAGCATGGAGCTAATTCATTAAAAGGCATTTTCTGTTGTATTATTGGTTCATTTAAGCTGTTCATTTTAGTCTGTTTTTATGATGATAGTGAAATGACTAGTATTACTTTAACTATTATTATCACTGTTATAGTTTGGGTTAGAATGAGTGCAGAGTGAACAGAGGATTTACTTGAAATCTCCAGTGCAGCAGATTTATTTGGTTTTCCTGTCAGGCGGATGTTCCCCGCCATGCGCGTCAAGATCACGGGTTTGGACCCACATCAGCAGTATTACATCGCCATGGATATAATCCCCGTGGACAACAAACGATACAGGTAAGACGCACAAGTTGCGCACACAAATTTACGTAATGCAAATGGTAAAATAGGGCACAAAATCCTCGCTGTTTTTTAAAAGTGTTTCGCAAAAGACTAAATATCATAAAGAATCGTGATATGAGCATCAAAGTGAACATTTCTGCATCCTCTCACGCACGTCCCACATAGAAACGGGAACAGCACAGTCATTTTCGTTAACATGAGTCCTAATTTAGACTCCATCTACGCAGTTTTCTGAAACAAACCCCGAGATTTTTCAATTGTGCAAACCCCAGCTTTCTGTCCACAAATGGCTGCTTGGCACCGGTGTGTTGTCACGGCGGTTTTGTCATCCCTTTTGGACGCCTTAACCCCTCCACCCTGCGGGGTCAAACCAACAAACGTCGTTAGAACGCAGGAGAAAAACAGCGTGTTGCTGCGCAGCCAAGTCCGTGCGTTCTGGTGCACTGTAGGCCTGTCATTTTTAAACTCGTTTATATGTGAAAACACTTTTTTAGCGGCGCCTTGGAGCGATGAGTGACAACCTGGAGCACTAGATTGTCTGTATTACTGCGGTGGATTTATAAAGTTTGTGGAGGAGGACGCGTGTTAAATTTGCAGGTTTTAAATGCACCCAAACGCTCACCAGAAGGTGATAAATGCACCTTTAACAGAGGAGGTTCTTGCCATTAAACACACCGCATCCTACATGCAATCACATCGGTTAAAGCGCAGAATAAAATCTGAATAACTGCTTCAGGTTTGCTTTAAAATCGAACTGGACATATATACGTAAAATCTTGCACAAGTAAGTAAAATATACTGGATTTGAGGTGTTTGTTAATAAATATATTTTCTTCAAAACGCACCAATCAGATTACACCTTTGACTTGAATGACAATCATAATTCATATAAATGATTTTGAAGTAAGCAGAGATCCTCTGAGTTTTTATAAAAGGCCTCAAATTTCCTCTGATTATTACTCATCTGCGCCACAAACCAAAAGCAACACAGTCAATCCTTTTATGTGCGTGTATTGCGTAGATACGTGTATCACAGCTCTAAGTGGATGGTGGCGGGGAATGCGGACTCCCCTGTGCCGCCCAGAGTGTACATCCACCCGGACTCCCCGGCTTCAGGAGAGACGTGGATGCGTCAGGTGGTGAGCTTCGATAAACTCAAACTGACCAACAACGAACTGGACGACCAGGGACATGTATGTAGCATCACATAGCATGTCTAACATATTATTATAACACATATTTGTGCTCTGCATTTACTTGCATTATTGTGGCCAGCTGACTTAATCTATATTCAAATATGACAATAATTTAAGAGTTTATATTTTTTGGATAATTCTGTAGCATCCTTTAAAAATCACTGCAGGTATTATAATTAAAAACTCACATTTAGAAGATAGTAAAATCCTGCAACTTAACTTTCATGCATCTGTTACAAATACAGCTTGATATAAGCATGTTTGTAAAGTCTCAATGTTACAAACTCTATAATTCAATCTTAAAATAAGTGCATTTTTTTGCATGTTTCTATGTGTGCAGGTGCAAACCACACGTTCATTTCCCCCATAATCATATTTAATAGCTATTAGTAAGATGAAATTGTTGTTTTGCAATCTAATCCTCAATAATTTTCTCCCTCCCTGCTCAGATTATTCTTCACTCCATGCACAAGTACCAGCCGAGGGTCCATGTGATCCGTAAGGAGTGTGGCGAGGAGTTATCCCCAGTGAGAGCCATCCCTGCCGGGGAAGGAACCCACACTTTCTCCTTCCCCGAGACTGTGTTCACCACCGTCACAGCTTATCAGAACCAACAGGTAGCACAGCTGAAGCACATTTTCTCTTTAAAACCAACACTGATACAGCCACATTTCCACTGTGCTCTGCTCTGCTGCAGGGAGATACATTGTTTTGTAGAGACTGCGGATGCAAAATTGTGATGATTGATAAAGATTAACAGAAAGATTGTGGAGTTTTTAAGCTATAAGGCTGAAAGAAAGAAAGAAAAACTATTTTAATTTCTGTATCGTAAAATTTTTATGTCTTGGTCTGGTCTGCATTTAAGGGCAGATTTTTCTGTGAATGTGTGTGTTTTGCAAAACAGAAAGGCAGGGAAAAAAGCAGTCAAGTTTTCCTAGAAAGTGTTTTTTTAAAGGGACTTTTAGGAGATGCTGAAGTTGTTTTTTATTACATTGCCTGAGTATCTTCAATGAAGAAAAGTTGCTCTTTTTTTCTGGATTTTTGCACTCGAGCATTCAGCGTGAGCTTTGAAGTAGATGTTAGCTGAGGTTGGCTGGCCCACAGCGCATGATGGCTGCAGTCAGAACATGGTGGCGATGCCTATAAAAGTGCCTTTGGATGCGGGTCACAGAGCTGGGCCTTAAACACCACCCACAACCTGAGCAGAGCCCCACAGACATTACAGCCTCACAAATTCACATCCATGTGCAAGGAAATATACAAGTAGGCATGCACACAAACAGCTAACTGCACACAAAGCCATTTATTTAAAGACCTGAGTGAAAGATTACAGAGAAGGATATTACTCTGGCTGGGAAAATCCTCAATTATACAATATATGTTATGGTGGATTTTGTAATAACTGAATTTTTGGAAATAATTAGAGTCTTATTTTTGCTTTTTCAGATTACAAGGCTGAAAATTGACAGGAACCCATTTGCCAAAGGCTTCAGAGACTCTGGCAGAAACCGGTGAGTACATTTTAACCACAGAGATTTTCACATTATCTGGTGCATTAGGGGGCAGGGCTGCATTATATTCTGGCTTGGTTGTGGTTTTTGTCACCGCTATTTCAGTCGGATTTCATGGGGAGCAAAACTATGTATTTATTTATTTCTTTCGAATGGAAAAAAGTGCAACAGCCTCCTATTAAAGCCCCCCTAAATGGCAGAAAAGACAGGCATTATTACGACGAGGTGGTGATGCATTTTTATTTAAACGTGCTAACTTTAAAGGCAAATTAATTCCTACAGTTACAGGCACAAGACTGTGAGAGAAAAAAAAAAGTCAACTTGGGGCTGCAAACCTAAATGGAGCGTCAGATTCCAGCCAGCCTCGGGAACATAAACATCAACAGCAAAATAATAAAAGTCAAGAGTGTCCTGAAGAAAAATCTGTATAAACACATTTCTAAACATACATAAACACAGCATTAAAACAACACAGCAGTAAAACTCCAACAGTCTCCAAACAGCCACTCCCCTGAGGCCTCGCAGAAATCATTAGAGAGGAGGGGAGAGAAAAGGGAAGCAGGGGGAATGTGTGAGACAGAAAATTCGAGAGAGGGGAGGAAGGTAGAGAACAGCAAACTGGATAACCCAGAGACCTTGACAGCAGACCCTATAAAAGTTAAACTCAAGAAGGCTGAAAAAAAACCCCACTCCCCTTAAATATTACAGGAAGAGTTAAGCAGTTTGCTAAATAAACTTCTGCTCTGATAGGCTGCCTCGGTGCACACAGCACCGCTCCGGGCAGCTTGTCTAAATTATCACCGTGGCTACAACCCCACGGGGGGGAGGACTTTTATCCTCACGCTAACGAGGGGTAACAGAGCACTCGCATTACCCCGCCACAGCAAACCCCTCTGCCCCACCTAGAGGAGGAGGGAGACTCGGATTGGGTGGGTGAAGGTGGAGGGGGGGAGTCCCACCTCATAAATCCTTGCTGCGGCTTCCTGCTCCTTCGTCCTGATTCGCCCGTAAAAGTCGTGTGAAAGCAATTACCTCCGAGCACCCGACCGGCAGCAGCCAATCGCAACGTGGCGTTTATGCCCCTCATTACCTGCGGTCTCCATGGAGATGGCAAGAGAGAGGCCCCCACAGGCGACTAAGATGGCCGTCAGGTGCTTGGTGTAATGTAGTGCTGAGCTGAGCTGAGGCTGCAGCTGTAGAAAAAGCAGGATGTGCAGAACTTTTTGGCTCCGAATGTTGGGTTTTGTGTTGGTTTGTGAGTCGTGCTGATGTTTGTGTGTCATTTCTACAGGATGGGTTTGGAGGCGTTGGTCGAGTCGTACGCGTTCTGGCGTCCATCTCTGCGAACGCTCACGTTTGAGGACATCCCTGGAATGGCCAAGCAAGGTAACGTTAACCATCAGGATACAGAACCTGCTGGAAAAACCAGGCAATCCAGTGGTTCTGTTGCGCAGGCGAATGCATTTTGTTGCCATGATTTGGGTCCAATTGCTGCAAATCATTGCATAGTTTTTCTGAGTGATCTTTGAAAACAAAATCAATGACCCCATCCATAGGGCACCTTGTGTCACCGAAGGGTTCCCCTTTAGCGACCTGACCTTAACCCAACTAACCACTTATGGGAGACTTTGGAGCAACATGTTGGACAATGCTCTCCGCCACTATTATCCAAACACCAAATAGTGAAATAGCTTTTGTAAGAATGGTGTTCATCCCTTCAGCCGAGCTCCAGAGACTTGGAGAATCAATGCCAAGGTGCTTTGAAGCTGTTCTGGCAGCAGACAGTGGCCCAACACCTTACTAAGACACTTTATTTTGGTTTTTCCTTTAATTTGCTACCTCATCTGCAGTTTATCAGTACCTTCCATGACTTAGACGCCCATAACAACAGTGAGGTGTTGTTAAGTTTGGCCTAGCAGTGTGTTTGGTCAAGATTAGGGAAGGCTTGTGGTCAATGTTTCCTAAAACTTCAAACAGAAGGTGTTTTGTTAAAATGTCATTACACTTTTTCTTTTGCTTCTGAGAGACAGTTGTTTCCACAGCTACATGGGGTCATCATCTAAAAACATAGATCATTTTTTCATCAAAATTTAATAAAAGACATTCAAATACCTTATTTCAGCACATATTCAGTATTGAGTATCTATGTAAGGCAACACAGCCCAGGATTGCTGTGGCATGAAAACAGATTCTATGACAAAGACACAAAGATTCTCTATTTAAAGCACCCATATTTTGCTTTTTTGGGCTTTTTAATTTCCTTTACTGTGTTATATAGCTGCTTTTTGTGTACCTACAAAGTTCATTCAAAAAAGGAGGTCCTTCCCAGCCTGAGTCACCTAGTTGGAAGTCCAGGCTTTTCTTGTGTTATTTATCTGTCATCATGTAACATTTACATAACACCGACCTAGCAGTTAGTTTGAACCCTCAAACAAAGTATGTTTTCCCCCTAAATTTGTTTCTGTGGGAACCACATCTTTCTGCCTGTACTCACATATCTGGAGGTACAGTTTGTAGCTAAAGTTACCTCACTTTTGTCCATTTTGTTGACAAATCAGAGCAGACTGAACTTTTCAGGAGGGTTGCTTTAAAAAGACAAGAGCTAAAACAGAACATTTCAGATATATTTTAAGAGAAAGTGCTGCAGCAATGAGCAGTTTGAGAAAAAATATTACTTTTTGAACTGTAGAACATGCAAACATATTTTACTAGATCCAAAAATTAAAATTCTAAACCTGTACAAGTGCATAATATGGGCTTTTTAATATGGATCAGTCATGTTATGTCAGACTATTACCTGAGATGCCAATAGAAATTCAGCTTGTTAGATTAATGCATCTCATTTTATTCATTATTTACAGTATTTGGGTTGTCACTGAACTAGATATGATTTTGAGAAGAGGTGCTGCAGTAATGTACATTATGAGATTAAAAAAAATGTTTTTTTGAACATGAAAGCATGTAAATACATTCTACTTGACCACAAAAATAAAATTATGAACCTGTAATTGTGAATAATAAGGGGTCTTTAAGATGGGTAGTTCATGCCATGTCAGGGTGCTACAGGAGACACAAATCCAGCTTGTTAGGTTGATGCATTTCGCTCTGTTCATTATTTAACCCTCCTGTTGTCCTCATTTACGGGCACCAAAAAAATTGCTTCCTTGTCTGAAAAAAATCTAAAAATTCAGCAAAAAATTCCCCAAATTCCTGAAAATTTGCAAAACCTTCAGGAAGAAAATTCCAATAATTCCTTAAAAGTTTCCCTTAAAAGTTTTATTTTTAAAAAATCCCCTCAATTTGGCAAGAAAATTCTTGTAAATATTTTCAAAAAATGAGTGAAAAAACTTTCAAGAAAATCCTAAAAATATCTAAAGTGATTACATATATATCAGTAAAACTTCTAATATTTTCTTTAAGAACATTCACATAAATTTTTTTGTGTGAATGTTCTTAAGAAACATTTTTAATATTTCTTTTGTTCCACCAAAAAATGTTCAAAGATTTCCCAAAAATGTTGAAAATGTGGACATCAGAAGTTTCACTGTGAAAATATATATTTTTTCCCACATTTTCAAACTTTAAAACGGCTCAATTTTGACCCGCAGTACGACTGGAGGGTTAAGGTATTTGGACTTTGTGTCACTTTTCTGTTTTCCTGCCTCTTATTCTGTAGGAGTCCCAGGAGCTCATGGAGGGATCGGACCATCACCTCACCTGCTCTCTACGTCCCCGTGCTCCTCACCTTTCCAGGTTTGCCCTCTCAGCCCGCCTGACTACACCTGCAGCCGACCAACGCACCCCCTCCACCGCTACGGCAACCCCCCAGAGCCCTTCCCTCCTCCCAGAGGATCGTCCGCATACGAAGGCGAAGCGTTCTGCTCCCTGCCACTCCCTGCTTCTCAGCTCGGCTATCTATCCAACCCCACCCCGCAGGGCTACGCCGGTCTTCGCCTCCACACGCCGCCCTACAGCCTGTACGGTTACACATTCCCCCCCTCGCCACGCCTTGCTGCCAGCCCCGATAAGATGGCCGCCGCTGCCACTACCAATCACCAGAGCCCCTTCCTTGGCTCGTCTCCCAGTGGGACTCTAACGGACAGTCTGGGTGTGCTCAGCGGAGGACAGCAAGGCTTCTTGTTCGACTCTCGGACTTTAGGACTGGCCGGTAGCCAGCCGGGAGGTGGGGCCTCACAGGTCACTGCCCACATGGGCTGAATTTGACTCCCACGAAAAGTAAAACGACACCCTGGAATGAGTTGCTTTTGGTTCAGAGTGTTCTATGAATTAATTATCCACGTGTTGAACTGTGGACAAACAGAAAGGAGTGAAATCAAGTCATTGCTTCTGTGAACACGAGCTGTACCTGACGGGAATATTTCTCATCTTTCGAGCATGTTTTCTACGACATGCATGTGCAGCTGCAATGTTCAATAAAGGAACAATGGATGAGGAGTAAAGTAAAAACGATGTAACCCACTGACTCAACTGGAAATGAATTTGGACTGGGCTGAAACTGGGCTGGCCCAGACTATCAAAGCAAGCACTTCAACCCCTTTGGCAGGAGGCCCTGAAGCAGTAACTATGATACTCACAGCATTTTACATCGCCTCCACGATGTTGCCGACTTTGGAAGGAGCTACCAAACACTACTTTTAAACTCGTAAACCTTTTCTCATTACATGCCTGATCATGCACTCCTAGCGATATGCACTACAGGCAGGGCCTTTTCACCACTCTGACTTATGAAAACACACAACATCCAGAGCCTGACGCATATTAACGAGATGACATCATGGCCTCGAGAGACCGCCGGAGATATTCTGGTGGACTGATGAGGTCAAAGCTGTGGGAGAGTGACGGCTGACGAACTGATACTCCACTTTGACCGACGTTTACTTGATGCAGCTGTTTGGATGTCGGGCTGAAGAACACTTTTCCTTGTGTGACAATGGTACATGACTCTGTATATAGCGGTGGGGGGGGGAGGCGGGTGGGAGGAGAGATGTGTATATAAAGGGCTGTGTGACCCTTTGCACTTAAAAACCCCAATGCACCTGCTTCTGCTCTTTAGACTGGGTCAGGTACGCAGCGGTCTATTACCCTGAACTTGACTGAAAAGCTTTTTCTCTTTTTTGCAAAACAAACTATTATCAGCGAAGCCCTTTTTGGCCAGACATTAACATTTTCTGTGACCTTTGTCGAGCCAAATAAATATATGTATTCATGTGTTTGAATGTAATCAATATCTTACTAATTTAACTGGTTCTGTAATGTAATTCAGTGTATGTGTGAGTGTGAGATTTTTTATTTTTTTTGGTGTGAAAGCAATCCAATACAGCATTTCCATGAGAAAAGAATATCTGAGCTCATGTATAAGTAACTGTGAATGTTGTGTTTGTGTGATAAAGCTGCTCGGGTTGCTGCACAGATTTGAGATGCCAGAAAGTTGGAAAACGCCCAGGAGACCAGTGAGAAACTTGCAGACAAATGCATTCACACATGCACATATCCACATACAAATAACACGTCGTCTTTATCGTGCAAACAGCTAAAAGTCTGCAGAAGTGACTGGTCACACGAGAGAGGGTGTGCAGGAAAATGTGGATGTGGGTGTGAGAGCGTGGATATATGTGTGTGAGCATTTGTGTGTGTGTGTGTGGCAACAGGTGGTTGAGTTGTCAGCGAGTGTGTGACCTCACAGTCTCAAAGTTCATGTAGATCCCTGAGAATTGACACCCCTCCCTCCCACACACAGACAGAGATGCACACACAGAGCGCTGTGCTGAAAGCCAAGATTTTCTGAGTTATTTGCATCAGTGAAGATTTGTTAATTTAACCTATTTTAACACCTGAACAAACAGAGAGTCCAAGAAGACCAAACACACCGAAATCTCCAGATTCTTCTGCACCTCGTACCCCAAAATTGACTTTTACAATGATAACAAGGCGAGAACTACACACTGCAGCTATTAGAATACTTGGTCGTAAAGAGGCTTTGTCAATAGTAAAGCTACAAAAACATGAATGGAACATAAAAGAGGACATCTGAAACTTTAGCAGCTGCCTGAAAACATGGAACTTGGATCCTGCGCCGTGTATCTTTATATCACAACTATGCAATAAAATGCTTTTCAAAAGTACGACTGAAGAGAGTCCAGACACGATTAGGAAACACGGTACGATGGGGAAAACGCTTTTCTTGTCTGGACTAACTCCAACCTTCACTATGCCCCAGGACAGGAAACAAAGAGGGGATGTAGTAGAGCCGAGTGTTTTTGCTTCTGCCTGGAAATAAAGCAGAACTTTCAGCTTTAAACCACAGAGTTTAACAAAAAAAATACATTAAAAATGTATGAATTACAGAATTTTTCATATAGTTCTGCTATTTTCACATGTTCAGAAGAAATTGAGGATACACTAACGCAATTATACACTACCGTGATTAGGAATTATTAACAAATATCAATTGCAAATCTTGAGTTTTCTTTCCCAAGATGTTTTTCAGGCCTTTACTGCAGCTGCTGCCTGTATGTGGGTCTTTCTGCTCTCAGTATTGTCTTCAGAACATGACAAGCAGCTCAGTTGTCCTAATGTTTCTTGACCACTTGGGTTGCTTTTGTGGTATGTTTTGGGTCTATACTGTGAAGCACAATCCCATCAGGTTAAGGTATTTGACGGAATCTGAGTAGAAGCACATCTCAGAAGTCATCCTGCTACTTTTATCAGTAGTCACATTATTAATAAACACCAGTGCCCAGCTCCATTGGCAGCCATTCATGTCCACCATGCCGTAACATTCCCTCCAGCATGGCTGACAGATGATGTGGTTCTCCTCCCATTATTCTCCTACGAGTTCATCTTAGTCCACAGAATCTTGTTCCAGGGCTGACTAGGCTTTTCTATGTGTTTTCTAGCAAAGTCTAAGCTGGCTTTTGTGTTGTTGAGTGTTACCAGTGGTTTGCATCTTGAGGTCAGTACTTATATCCATGAAGGTGTCTCTTGATCCTATACTCTGACAATGATATGCCTACAGAACTTCCTCCAGAGTATTCTTGACCTGGCTAAGTGTTGTGCAGTGGTTTTTATCACCAAGGGAGGAATTCTACGACCATCCACTTGATTTGTCTTCTGTGGTCTTCCAGTCCATTCTTTCTTTTTCAGAAAATGTTGATTGTGTTCCTCCTAAAGTTTCAGGTATCTCACTGATAGGCCTAATATTAGCCATTTTCACTTGAATGAATATTTAGAGAACACTCCAGACTTTTTATCTCCTTAATTTGTCATGAAATAACAAGGAAACAGGGCACACCTGACTGCAAAACTGCTCATCAGTCAACTGTCCAATTACTTTTGAGCCTTTTGAAATCGCAAAACTATGGAAAAAATGGCCGTAATTTCCCGACAGTAAATGTGATTTTTTGTCTAGTGAAAATCAAGTGTTTCATTGTGTAAACATGTTCAAATGACTTTTTTTTTTTAACACGCTGGAAGACACATTATGAGCAAAATAAGCCGTCAGTGCCAAGTCTTAGCATTTCCACCTTGAGACTGCAGTGTCCCGATCTTAAAAGCACAGATTCAAACTTTCAGATGTTCATAAAATACAAGTAAACAATCTTTTCAGCTTGCACGGTGGGGCTTTCTGTAGCAGTATTCTTCTTCAGAATCAGTTAGTTCAAACAAGTCTAGCTGAAGTTTTTAGATTATTACAACTTGCCATTGTGTAGCATAGAGTAGTTTTACAGAGGATTCATAAGTGAGCTGGTGTGCTCGAGGAAGCAACCGTCTAGAGTTACATCTAAGCCACTTTAAGGCAGGAACTTAATAAGTAACTCTGATGCACAGAGGTGATTTTTTAGTGGTTTATTCAATAACTTACTAAAGCTAAAAGCTTGTACCTTACGGACATCTTGAATGTTTCATTTCTAAATGACTGTGGTCACAAAAAGAGAAAAAATTATCATAACTGTCAACTTTCCAAATACTTATGGACTTAAATGCATTTGTGGGAGCCTACGGAGCTCAATAATTTATTACAAATGAGCTCATAACTAATCAAAGCAACAACAAGAAAAGCACTCAGAGAGCGCAGTACTCCACCAAAGCTGTTCATTCCCCCAAATGGCATTGTCAGAAATGCACCATATTTTTGTAGAAATGCAGCATTTTTTTTTTATTAGTTATTGATGATCAGAAATTATGACAACATAGAATGTGGCCATTTAATATGTACCCACAAACAAAATGACCTTGTGCTGAGCTCAGGCGTGTGTTATGCATGTTTACGTCATGTACGGATACCAAATCGTGTGACCTAAATATGTAGCGGGTGGCGGGAATTGATGGGACCTGGAAACACCCCCACAATTTAATCAGTTGTGCCTTGTATCATTTCTGATAAGTCTACAGCGGTGGATTTGTAGTAGGATCACAATCATATGATCACCAGCAGGCAGGTGACTTGGCGTTCACTTGTTGTCATAGTTACAGTAATGTGCCGCTATCTGGCAATAATACAGCAATCTTTAAGAAATCTGTGGATCCAGACTATAAGCCGCATCACTGTCAAAATCTAATCAGTTGATCCTTGTGTCATTTCTGACCTTCCTGAAAATTTTATCCAAATCGGTTAGTTAGCTTTGAGTAATGTTGTGCACGGACAGACAGACAGATTCATGTACGCCGATCGTCACATAGCTCCATCGCATTCCTTGGTGGAGTAATAATGAGGTCAACAACCATAGAAGCCAAACTCCTTAGTTTAAAACCTGACTATGAGGACACCAAAACGTATGAAACTGTAACCTCTACATATTGAGGTGCAGGTGATTTTTTTTCTGTGGCAAACTTAAAATTTCCCAGGATTGCACAACACACAGTACAAACTCATAGAGCTGCAATGTTAACTGGACAGTAAATCTGCTGATCCGGTTCTGCTTCTACCAACTGATTAACCCAAACTTTTCCTCAGATTTTTCACCTTTCACAGTTGGCTGACTCTCTTCCCCGCTGTCACCCATTTCCTCCCCAGCTCTTCTGTCCCCCCTCAGTTGTCTCCTGTCACTCTGAAGGTGAGAGGTCCTGACGAGAGGAGCACATGTGAGGGGGGGAGAGGAGAAGGGGGAGAGAGGAGGGGGGAGGGGAGCTTATTTTAGAACCTAGGAATGATTGGCTTGTTGCTTCTGAGTGACAGCGGACGGAAACCCTGTCTGGTGCATCATTATCATGCAGGCAGGGACACACGCAGACGGAAACATTTAAGGTACACGATCCAGGTTAAACCTCCTTCACAACTTTTCTAAATTTCTGATTTGGAGAGGAAACGTAAAATGAGTTTAAAGCTGCGGAACATCTGAGACACACTCAGAGATTCACACAGACACACTCCTGCATGGTGTCGGTGGTCCAGTGATTCTCGGCTGAGGTGGGGACATTAACACTTGTGTACGACCAGGTGCCGACGTGACAGATCTGTCACGCCATGTCCTCCCCTCCTGTGCTGAGGGCAGGGGGGAGGACGGAGGAGGAAGGAGGGAAGACGAGGGAGCAGTCTGTTTCAACATGGGCTGTAGCAAGTTTTGGTCTCTTCATCAGTGGCTCGGGAGTTTGTAGGAGATCCTAATAGAAAGCAAGTTAAACTTCAGAGTTCAAATGTGCACAAATATTCAATTACCAACTAGCTCAACCAATTGGCTTCTCCATATGAATGTGAGTGCAATCATTAATATTTAAGTGAATTCTAATGGCTGAAGGGATCATCTCTACACATCAGGCAGACTAGTACCTCAATATACAGAAGAACTGAGGCATGGTCTGGAAGGATTAGATCTGAATGTTCATCAGAGAAAGAAAAGTTCTACTCAGATTTCATCTTTCCAAAGTCAATATTCTCAACACATTCTCTGCCAATCCAACCATATACTCATGTGAATTGAATTGGCGATTTTGGGAGCAGAAATCTAAAAATTAAAAGAATTACACAAAAAAATATCTGGCTGAACATGAGTATTCATACCAATATTCAACGCAGTCATACACCAAAATGTTTAATAGCTACGTTGGTTGGGGCAAAAATGCACTAGTTCTACAACGAAGGCTGTAAATCTATGAGATGCCTACTCTTTTTGTTCTAGTGGCCTGCGTCCACTTCATGTAACTTTTTTCACCTTACACTTGAAAAAAAGCAACTACATCTGCAAAAGACTGAAGTTCTAAGTTAAAGGACTTCTACCCATTGGGGTGAATGGTTTTGTGGGTTTTTCAGTTGCTGTTGGGTTTTGTTTATGCTACGACAGTACTTTATGTTGCTCACATTCAGGAAAATTCATAGTTTGGGTTGAAATACAACCACTGAAATGTATTTTATTGTCAATTTCAGTTACTATTTGCTTCTATTCACGCCACAAAACTACTTAGTGGAGTTCAGACTCCAAAATACTCAGTTACGTTGAGGAAAAGATCATGGTCATAAGCCCCAGTTGTTTACCATGTTGAGAATGACCAACCTAAAGAATAGTCCCTAAAAAATGCTGCCATATCACAATTTTAGAGCGTTTTTTTGTGTGAAATAATACATTTTTACATTGTGGACCAATGCAGCTATTACAACGTTTTTGTTATTGGGTTGGTTCTGAACCAAAGTGCTACACTGACTGGATGGGTTTAAATTTCCAGTTACATCTCAGATCCAGTTGGAAGTCAGTGAAGATATGGATCTTTAAATTAAAAACACCTATAAATCTCTTGTCACACGTTTTATCGATTCTTGCTTTTTATTGACTAAAAACACTAGAAACCAATCTCATCACTGTCACTGTTAAACTGTAGAGTGAAAATAAAAAGTTTGCCTGTTTTACTCATTAGTAAATGTGCTCTCCCTTGTGATTTAGCATGCATGAATGTTTGTTTTAATACACTTCAATAACTTGTTTTAAACAATTATGATTGGATAGGAGGATTTATACTAAAATTGATCCCCATATTTATGGAGTATAAAAATATTGTATGTCAGGTATCACAACCAACATTCCTAAGAATATGTCTGAATTCATTTTCAAATGCATCTTTACATCTACAAAGTGAAAATGACTTAGATGTGCACAGAGCCAGATTTAGCCTGTGACCTGCTGTGACCCTTTGTGAGCTTATTTGTTTGTTGGCAGGTATTTTAATGTGTCATCACAATGACTCTCACGGTAGTACACATTACGGTGTTTAATGTATCATCTTCACTCGTAATATCTATTATTATCTGAAGTAGACTACTTAGATGTACTGTTAACATTATCCACACATAAATACACACTTAGCAGAGCTGCCAAAGCAGCTCATCATGACACTGAATATCCCCATAGGTCTGAGGCATCAAATCAAAGCTGAGAGATATCAGTCTTCATTCTAGAGTCCATGAGCATGTGTTGGTGTGTATTCATGCCAGCTCAGGAATATTAATATAGACATACAACATAAAAATGAAGCATGAATCAAAGACAGCGAGCAAAGAGTGGACTCCTTCAAGAAGTTCTGTGAATGTTGTGTCACCGTCACATGCATGCAACATGTCCAGACAGTCACAATTCAGGATACTGCTGACGCTGTGCAACTGACATCAGGATCTGCATTACACACATTTGTGTGACTACTAGTAGATTCACATTTGCAGTTTCTCCCTGAAGTGTAAACTGTAGCAGAGAGCAAACGTCACGTTCTGGAGAATTATCACTGGTGTTGAGAGGCTTGTGGCTGCCATCAAGAGAAGAAACAGCAGCAAAAACAAAGCACATCAGGTCAGGAGTTCTCCAAGAGCATCCTTCTTGTTGTCTTTAACATATTCACCTGATTATACACTGTAAACTTGTTCCCCAGAGAGAGAACATTCAATACAAGTGACACCTTACTCATTAGATTTGGCTCCTTGTGACTTTTCTCTCTTCCATACATAAAATTCCACTTGAAGGGTTGCTATTTGATACAGTTTAGTTTAGTTCAGCTCATCGCAGGCGATACTTTCAGGGAGCATTGGAAGCACTGCAAAGCACTTGGAGCACTGTGGTGCTGCACAAGGAGATTAGTTGGAAAAATATTTTGAGTCTGGTACGGTTTCTGATTTTTTCAGATGCCGTCCTGGAACTTTTTGATCACACCTCGTGTGTATGTTGTCACGATGCCATTAAATGTGATGGTGTTCATGTATTTCATTTGATAAACTACAGTAGAAGCCAATGTTTTTACAAAGCTGCCTACACTCCCACAACTACATGAACAGAAACACACAAGTTAACTGTCTGTTTGGTTTGAACTGTTAAATTATGAAGCCCTTGTCTTTTCCACTTGTTGCGTGGAGTTGAAAGTTACAAACACAAGCACTTGTGACCTTTCCAGTTGCTGCATTTCACACAGTTTGACACATTAACTCATCTAACCAACACCAGCTCAAGATCCCATCACACTTAACAGACTTTGGTGTGTAGAAAAAGGTGTTTTTACCAAGAATATCCTTAAACAAATTCAATAAAACCAGTAGATTCTGGTAAATATGAGCAATAAATAATGACAACACAGGAATGATGCTATTGAGCTGGGAAAACTGCATTACCTCAAAATGTTCTCTACGTACAGTCTGATGGTCTGTTGCAGTGTCAAACGGCGAGTCATAGCGAATGTGGAATAAACCTATTTACCATATCTTTCCTCTAAACTCACTTTCTTTCTTCCCTCGGGGGAATTGGCTACCCTGAACACTCAACACAGAAGTTAGTATTTGCATAGAGGCCAGTTATGTGGTTTTAGCATTCTGTGTGATTGAAGTGTGCATTAACATACGGGCCAGCGACGCGAGCGCGTGGTCGATCGTGCTCAGAGGGGGAGTTGCGGCCGGCCGTACGTGACCAAGCATACGAACCGGGGAGTCCACAGGTGAGGTCATATTGGGCAACGACAAGAAAGTTCCCTGGAGCAAATAATAAGGTTTGGCAAAGAACCTTGCAACTGTCAGAGGCAAAAAGAGGCCTGTTTGTATGTGATGAGCAGCGGATTAGACTCACAAATGGCGGTTTGTGTGAAATAAAGGAAAAGCCTTCTTGAAGACAAAAGGACTCCTAAAGGTTTCCCAAACAGGAATTCTGTAATGATGTTAAAATATGTTTCAACACAGATTTCAGGGCTTCAGGTCTGCATGAAGCCTGTGTGCTGCAGTGTTTTCCCAATTTAAGGGGGCAAAGATTTATTGGGGAGAGAGGGAAGAGGACAACTGAGCAGATTTTGCAGTGTGGCATTGCACATTATCCTGCTGGGGGAGTGTTGTTGCATTGAAGAGGTGTGCTCGGTCTACAGCAGTGTGCTTTAACCTTTAGCCTCTAGCCACTACTGTAGCCTTAACCACTGTAAGAGAAGCTCATTTCCAGGTTTGTGCCAACAACTTGTGTTTCTTGTTCAGTTTTTGCAGTTTTTGTTTCTACTTGAGACATTTCTGAGACCAAAGAGTGACGACAGACGGAGAGAGGAGGCTGCATCATCCTCAAGTAGCACACTGAGTTATTAATAGAAAATTCCAATACCGATAATCAGAAAAATTCCAGACATCGGCCAAGATAATTGACCAGGCTGATAATCGGTCTATTAATGACACAGATTTCAAGGCTTCAAATCTCATACTGTATGAAACTGGTGTGCTGCATTCAAGATTTAGTGAGGAGACAGGAGAGGATGACTATCTTCTTTCCCTGCTGCTGTTCTAGGAAGTGCACCTGTGTTTCAACTGGTGACAGGAGCTGGGTGGGTGTGCTGATGATGTTGCAGGCTCAGCTTAGCTACGCCTGCGTGACCTGTTAATGGCCTAGCGGGTATTTGATGACAGTTGCAAGAATCTCAGGCTCAGGGTGTCCTTTACAGCCATTAAATCTTTGTCATCAAATCTACCCGGGCTAAGCTGATTTATGGTGAGCTCCGCGCTACGTGTTTCTCAGTACCCCCCTCATATCAGAAATCCCACGAACTCTGATCTATGATGGAGGTGTTGAGAAATAATTATGACACAATATTTTCCTGTAATCTTTCCATGTCAACAAAGAGGACATCTCCTCTAGACTCTCCATCCAGTTTGACGCCGATATCAAAACACGCTCATATTGGTGTTCATAGTTAGTATGTAACACTTCAGCTTGCGTGAGATATTGAGATGATCTGATAGACTGAGTGTCCAGCCAAAAGGAAAGGAGAGGCTCTGCTATGTCTTGTAAATGTCTATCAGATCTTTAACCATGCGATCTGTGGTTCTGTCGCTCCCGGGTCCTGGGGCCAACACATAACTGAACGCAGGATGGTTATTCACAGCTGCCTTAGCGCACAGTTTCAAGGGCCGAGGTTCTTTTCGGGACCTTAAATTAACACTTGACCTATGCACTTGTTGAGCACTGGACCGCTGCCACTAACTCTGAGCAAAAAGGAGCGAATGTGACCAAGAGCGACCTTAAACTTAACAACCCAGGGACAACTGTCATGATGTCATCCCAAGGAAAAAAAATCCTAGACCGGCTCAATGAACCCTGGAAAAAAAAAAAAAAAAAAAAAAGGAACAGGTCCCATAAAATACTGTGACAAAACCCACAGTGGGTTCAGGATATGGTACATTTTCATCCAGAGAGCCCAAATGAAACTGGAACTTCTGTGTTCTGTTCCAGATGTACAAAAACCTCATTGTAAATCTCGCTGACATTCGTAATAATGCAAATAAGTAAAAAGTCCAGTCCTGGAATGTAACCTCAGTCTTCATTACACCATTCGGTTTAATAAGATTGTCTTGATTTGGTTGTTCAGTCAGTCTCTTTTCAGTGGCCTTTAATAAACACAATTTCCCACAAGCCCTTAAGGCATTATCCCTCAGAAGTACTTCCATGCTGAACAGTTCTGCACCTCACATTCTAATTCATGTGTCAGTGTTCAGCGCCAGTACAGGGAGCATTGTGTCCTTTATGTAGCCGGGCGGAAAGCAGCCCTGTGCAGTTTTGGCACGTTTGACCAGAGTTTTAGTCCCACCACAGACCTGAAATGAAAATTTTCCCTTTTATTAGCTGTTACCTCAATTTTTCCCTATCTTCCTCGAACTCTGGCCGTACCTCAAACATAAGCTTCTTCTAATCTTAACCATACCACGCATCAATATTGTAGAAATGAGAGTTTCCAGTCCTGCCTCCCAGAATGATTCCCACACAGCTAAAGTGCATTCTCAATTAGATTTTAAGGGGAATGCTTTTAGTTCTGAGTTTAGTTTTGTTTGTGACAAATCACAAGTACTCTTCAAATAAACACATCTTTGCATTTTACTTTATTTCTTTACTGTCAGTCTTTTTAAATCAATCAGTTGCATATTAAATGTGGTAGGTGCCCAGAAAATGGAGAAGATTCTTGTGAAAAAGGTCTTTTTTTAACCCCACGCATGACGTTTTTCGACATTTAACCAAGTACATCTATTAGTCACACATTAAAACCATTCTGACCCATCCAGTCATGAACACTAGAGGTGTCTAACACCGATTTGGAGCTGGATTTATTATAATTTTGTGGATTGCAGGTCTGTATTAGGCTTGTTCCAAGTCATTTTGCAAATGCTTGATCATAATGGTCAATGTCCTTGGCTCTTGGTCATGTTCCTCGAGCTATTCATGAGCAGATTTTATAGTTAGGTAGGGTGCATTACCCTGCTTGGGTAGTGCAGTGGCCATGAAGGTTTGTGTCTGGTCTACAGCAATGTTTAGGTGGGAGGTTAACCACCTAAATGCCAGGACCAAAGGTTTCCTTCACAATAGTCTGACTGACTGGATGTAGACTGTGGGTATAAATCTGCAAGTGGACATTAATTTCAGGTACATTTCTCTTTTCTTCACACTATCTCATGTTACTGTTTTAACAACAATGACCTCCGAGCTATCAATCTAAACACAGAAAATGTTTGCTATTTTCCTAGATTTTGTTACAGATGATAGTTAGCTGTGATAAAAAAGATAAGTCTTCACTCATCTATTTCGTGAGGCAAGTGTTTAGGAGAGGGACAAGCGTATCCAAAACTTTCAGAATCAGAATCCTGCACACTGTCTTAAAATGCATTTATTCGTGCAACACTTCAGTTCTACACCTTCATCCGTGAGGTGTTTTGGTACAAACAGAGAAGCCACAGTTACAGCCACTTCCTGTTTAACATGGCACCTCTCTTTATATCAAACTACTTGCCGGTGAAGATCTAGCACCAAAACGTCATGCTAATACATGGATTTTGTCAAGTTAGACAATGCGTGGGAGATCGAAATCACCAAAAATGAGTTTTAATTTACATGTTAAAAGTAAAAACCAGATCAAAACTTTAAATAATGTGCACATTAAAAATCTGTACTTTTATAAATGGTAAATAATTCTTTTACAACGTTTAAACGTAAGAATTGTGTATTTTTCACTGTACTTAAATCTGCAAAAATTCTTTTTTATACAGATATTTACTGTTGTTTGAAAGAAAAAACAGGCATTAATTATTGCTAATTCAATAAATTTTGTTTTAATAAGAGATATTGTCAAGTAAGATCACATAAATAGTATTAATTAGCATGTTGACTGTGAAAAAACAACCCCAAAAATGAGGCAAAAATTGTAAATAATTCAAATGAAAAATCTGTGTTTATACAAATAGACTAAACACAAACTTTACACTGTTTATCCATATTTTAATCAGCTAAAATACAATTTTACAGACATTTGCTGCTATTTCCCCAGTGTTTGCCTTTTTCTGGCATTGTTGCTTCCAGATTTTCACCTTTTAGTTGTTTTTTTTTTTTTTAAGTGAGGACAGCAGACATAACAGAAAAATGAAGATTTACGTGACTGCGTAACCTTACACATGCTGCCATTTTGTCCCGGTCTCTGTTGCAAAACACGTAACGCTGACAAACGCTGAAATATGGTCTTCCAGTGTGATATATAAGTGAAGAAGCTCTGACGCTGCTGGAGGTGACTGACAGGGTCATGTCTGCTATAAGGGGGTGTGTCTTTGTGTATATATTTTCTGTGTGTTTGCTTCCATGCCCTTCCTGGGCCCCAGTCAGACATTCTGCTGCTAATAGGGACGCTGGTGTGAGGCTCCATATGTACGTGTGAGTGTGTGTTAATGTGGATGTAGCCCTTGCCTGACCGTGGCCCTGTCAAAGTCTTAGCATGCTCATTTATAGCCAAGCAGCCCATCAATCTTAATAGAGGAGAGAAGTGCAAAGAGCCGATGAAACGCCAGACATGATCACTATTCACTCAATGGGGGCAAGGAGAGAGGGGAGGAGCGACGGAGGACGGGGGAGGCGGAGGTGGCGGGGTGAGGGAGCACCGGGGGAGTGAAAGTGAGGAGGGAGGGAGTGGGGAAGAAGGATGGGGTGAGAAAGACAGAGGTCGCCACTTGTTTATCTCTGCTGGTGATAATAATGATCTGATCCTCTCTCTTCTGGCCCAGTCTCTGCCTGAGTGACGGCGGGAAGAATCTCAGGGAAACTGCTGACAAGCAGTGAAAAAAGTTATTGCTGCACATTTGTCATAGCCACTCTTATATGGGGATGTCTAATATTGGCTTTTTTGCCAATAACCAATATACTGATATTGTCCAACTCTGAATTTCCAATTCCGATATCAACTGATACCGATATATGTGGGCTATTTAACTAATTTTAGGTAACATCACATATCTCCTGCGGTGGAATTAAGACATCATGAATAATTTTATTGTGATGCCCCATTGGATGCCTTGTCTCAAATGCAACAAGGCTTTCCAAATGTAAATATTTTCTGTGCAAAATAAAAAAAAAACTATTTCAACTTAAGGTATGGAAAAAAATGGCTTTTTTTATTGTCTCAAACAACAGTTCAGACTCTCCCTCTGTCCCTCACTCTATGAGTTGGTAAATGCCCAAAATCCACTCATTATTTCATCGGTTTTCATCATAGGCAAAAAAACTGATAATGATATTGACCGATATTACATTTTTATGCTAATATCGGTGGGTCGATATTATTGGACATCTATACTCATACTATTTCAGACACTTAGATCAAAACAATAATATCAACATCATTTGCATTATTGCTGTAGGGTTTCGTAAAGGTACATTATAATATATTCAAGATCTACTTTGTAATAGTATGAAACTGAAAATATAAATAAACTAAACTTGTATTGAAAAGGATAACAAAAAATTAAATGCATGGCTGCAAGATAAAAACAATAATATCATGATTGAGACAAAGCTTTAAAGTAGCAAACTTTAGTCTCTGCTTTGCAGCATCTGCGTTGTTGTTCCAGTTATCTGTTGTTGCAATGTCATTGCACTGCTGTATACAGGACTTTAATTTCAATTTTTATACTTATTTGACACTTTACAGTGCATTTTTCACTTTGGTACTTTTTAAATCACATATTGTGCATTTTGCACTTCAGTATGTTTTTCTTATTTCTTATTTATTTGTACTAGTTGGTGGTCATTTTACTCTTTGTGGTTGATACTGTGACAACAGAATTTCTCCTTTGGAATCAATAAAATATTTCTATTCTATTCTATGCTTTATTTTAATGGGTTGGGTTGACATAATAATGTTAGTATTTAACTTAACATTATGTAACATTACTTTTGAATTGTTTGTGCAATATGAGTTTCCACATCATTTGTAACATTTTATTTCATGTGCAATATTTAATGTGCAACAGTTAACATACATTTTCATTTCTCAGGTGTAATAATTTTAATTTAATGTGTAATATTTAATTTTCATTTGCGACATTTTGATTCCAAGTGCAATATTTCACTTTCATTTACAACACTGTCAATGTAATGTGCAATATTTGATTTTCATCTCATTTTAAAGGTACAATATTGAATATTTGTGTGATATTTATTCTTATCTTAGTATAATTGCCAGAATTACTATTTACGGTTCTATTCCTGCCTTATTTTTAGCTTACTTTTATTTCAGTATTGCAATGTACTTATAAATATGACATTTTGGTTTCTTCTGAGCAATACCTGGCACAAGATTTTGCACCTTATCATATCTTACTGTATTGTATCATATATTATCTTATAGTATCTTATCACATCTTTTCGTATCACATCTTATCTTATTGTATTTTATCATTTTTGTATCTCATTGTATGTTATCATTTTTTAATCTTATGGTATCTTATTGTACCTTAATTTATCTTATGTTTTTATTTTATCTTATGGTATCTTATCATATTGTATCTTATACAAACTCCCAGGTTTTTTTCTTGTTTAGGTGATCAGTTTGGATGAGTCCTAAGGTATCAGCATTGGAGTTGGAGGGGTCACATGATGGCTGTGGGATCACGCTGTGCTGTGAGTCCAGGTTCTGGAATGAGCCCAGGTTCTGGAATGAGCCGGTGGGTGTCTGTGTTTGGGTCGGTGGGGGTGGGAGCGCCGCTGAGAGGTGGGGAATGGTGAGAGGATATCTGGCAATGTGCTGCGAGACTGTGCTGACACAGGACACTGCGTCTTCATACAACAACAGAGCGACTGCTCTCCTGGGCACAAGGTGCAAGGGGGCTTCAGTAAGTCAATATTTACAGTGTGACGCTGACCACCTGCTCACAATATTATTAGGTTAGAGGGAATAATGTGATGGAGGCAAGAGCTCATAAATAAAGTGAAAACTAATAGCACAGCCATAAGAATATGTTCTGAGTCAAACAGTACTATTACCATTCACAGACACCTGCAACTCATTTCATATCCTATAAAAATCACTATTTTTAAACTGTAATTTTTTGTGAAACAATTTCCTGTTATTGTACAGATTTTCCCTGTTGTGTAAAACTACAGCAAGGAACTCATAAATCAATTTGTTCTCATATACATACATATATAGATGAATATTTTAGTTACTTCTAAGAACATGTTTTGTGAGTCTGCCGAAACCTAATCAGTCTACTGTTAACTCCAAATGAACGAAAAAAATATGAAATTGTCTACATATGTTAGTGTATATATTAGTGCTGTTGAATGATAACAATTTTTAATCAGATTAATCACAGGGTTTCTGTGGAGTAATTTTAAATAATTACAATTAAATATCATTCATTTTTAAAGCAACATGTTAGCCGAAGTGTGAGCAGAATCCCCGACTAATGCATGTTTTGCATTAATGTGGTACTTTAAGCTGGAAGTGCTTCGATGAAAAGAAAATTCCTTCCTGCAGAGTGTGCATATTACTGTATGTCGCTCGACTGTTCCGTCTTGGTGGTTTTTGTATTCAAATTTCCCACCAAAAGGCCAACGTGCTGTTTAGCGTCTTCCACTTCGAGTTGCTTGGTTCTGCCGCTACCAGATCAACTGGCCATGTGCACGACGGTAAGTCTACTTGGACAAACTGCCCGAAATGCATTGCCAGAGATGTATCAGGGATTTTGAGTCATTATGCGCTGGAGATGGGTTAATTGCGTTAAAATTTTTAATCAGATCAACCATGATGATGGATGAATCCCGCTTAGCGCATTAATTTTGACAGCCCTAGTATATACAGTACCGTTCAAAAGTTTGGGGTCACCCAAATTGATCGTTCTCCATGAAAACTCACGTTTTTATCCATGTGCTAACATAATTGCACAAAGGTTTTCTAATCATCAATTAGCCTTTCAACACCATTAGCTAACACAATGTAGCATTAGAACACAGGAGTGATGGTTGCTGGAAATGTTCCTCTGTACCCCTATGGAGATATTCCATTAAAAACCAGCTGTTTCCAGCTACAATAGTCATTTACCACATTAACAATGTCTAGACTGGATTTCTGAATAAATTAATGTCATCTTCATTGAGAAAAAACTGCTTTTCTTTCAAAAATAAGGACATTTCTAAGGGACCTGAAACTTTTGAACAGTAGTGTATGTGTGAAATATGTAGTAAGATCATAGAAAAAAGAATTATTTACATGTTGATTGTAAAAATATATAAATAAACATGTGCATACAGTCCTCATCAAAAACGCATATTTTTACAAATAGTAATCAGTTCTTTCACAATATTTAGCTGTAGAATTGCAAAGTTTTGCAGTATATACATCTACTAAAATATAATTATTTTTCATATTTGATGTTGTTTTCACTGTGCTTTAATATCACAGTATTCCACCGTCTTTTAACTTATTTTTCTGGTGCCCCTCCTCCCAGATTTTCAGTGTTTATCCTGACAATCTTTTACAGTGTAGCCGTTTCTCTTGTTTCCAGTGTTCTTGCTAAGCTAAAAGAACCAGATTCATATTTATCTGATTTAGGTTACACATATTTTAGTAATCAATAACCTCAACAGGCCCCAAAAAAGCAATAGTTTGGCATGAGGGCTTAAAAAAGCAGCGCCTGGTTTATCTTCATTCTGGCTGAGATGTGTTCTCTTGTTGGACAATTTGACAAGATAAATCAAGCACACATCAAAGCAGCTCAAATATTTAAAACCCCTATTCGTGTCTTGTATATTTTGCCTTCAGGTCTGAAAGCCAGGACCACAGAGGGCAGTGCGGCGAGGTGAACCTGGGAACGCCTGCAACAGCTGTGAGAAACCATCAGATCTGCCATTCCTCACACTTCAACAGCCAACAAGAGAGCGATTTATGACGGCCGGAGAGGGACGAAAAAGAGACGGAGGGCGAAAAAAAAAGGACAGACGGGGGGAGAAGGAGACATAAACAGAGAGAAAGAGGGAGAGAGAATGAAATAAACACAGAGAGGGATATGAGGAGTTGAAAGGAGATGTGATCAAACAAGCAAAATGAATGAAAAAGGAGCAGTAGTAATAGAACCAGGAAAGAGCAAGATTGCTGAACAGCGGTAGAAAACAAGACTTTAAACATGGACATTATGACATTTAAATCTTTAAAAGACGTCTACATACTGTACAAGCACACGGCCACTCCTGGCAATTGTTACTAAACACACAAAAGGGAAGAAGCAGGTTGGTAAGTGTGTACAAAGCCACTAAATCACTCTGAAATAGCACCAAGGTCACTCCTTTGACAGTGAACAACCAGAGCAGCAGGACAGCTGAGTGGATGGTAACACGGTGCTGCAGTTAGAGGACAAAGCAGCTCTCTTTAACGACAGGCAGCTCTATTTCCACAGGACTAGAATTACCTGGGGACCTGAAGTAATGTAGAAATCACTCCCCACGTCTGTGTTTCATGTGGCACATTCATGCAGAATAAGCAGTCTGTTTGTTTTACATAAATTCGCTGACATTAAACCCCCAAATAGGATACGAATAGCTGCCAAATCCTAACTGTTAAACCTGCTGAAAGACAGCAAATTGTCCCTTATCGATTGGTGCCATGGATCATCTCATCTGAACTTTCTGTGAATGCATCGATGAAGCAACTTTTATCTACAATAGCAAGCACAGCCTCCATATTCCGAAGCGGGAAAGAGACAAAGAAAGGTGCAGAGAAAATAAAGAATCTTGCACATTAGACTTCAAATCACAGAGATGCTAATTCGGACTAATATTATCACGAGACGTCTGTGTTTGGTGAAATATAGGGATTAAAATTACAGATGACATTGGCAGTTATTACAAATTACTAGAGGTCATCAGGGAATAGTCCAATACTCACTGGGCTGTAGGTCTCTGTTGGATTTTTTGATGTATTTAAACCAAAAAGACTAAAAATGAACTACTTTTCCTATGAATTTTGTCACAATAATTGATTAGTACAAAAGTACAGCCTCTCCGTTATTACAAAATCAACACCAATATTCTGAAAGTGTGACTCTCTATGGTAGTGAAAGTAGCATGGCTGGAATATGAAGGCTACTGGAGACTATGATGTCTCAGAATGATGTGGAATGATGCAACATGTCCACTACAACTTCTGGGGGGAGAATCAGCTCTAAAGTCATGTATGAATATATTTAGTTACTTAGCTAACGATCGGAGACGAGTTCAAAACAGCCAAAAGTCAAAATGCAAACAGTGTTACACTTGAAGGGAAAAAAAATGATCGACAGAAAAGCTGAAATAACTTCAGCTGTTCCTTTATATCAGGGGTGTCAAAGTCATCTTAGCTCAGGGGCCACATTTAGCCCAGTTTGATCTTAAGTGGGCCGCGCCAGTAAAATGGTAAGATAACAACCAATAATTAAGTCCAAATTTTTTCTTTGTTTTAGTGCAAAAAAGTACATTCTGACAATGTTCACATTTAATGAACTATCTTTTTACAAAACACTATAAACAAACTAAAATTTCTTAAGAAAAGTAAGTGAAATTTCAACAATATTAACCCTCAGTTTATCATTTGTGCATCACAACTTACAGATGACAGTGTGTCTATAAAAAGCACAAAACATTTAGTCTGGAACTGCACAATATAGTATTTTACAACTTTAAACTATTTTAAATTTCCACATCTGTGTAGTAATCCTAACACACCACACAAACTAAAGTGGGAACTTTTAAGGAAAAGGTTAAGGTATCCATCTGCCTCGTAAATGTAAAAAATTTATACAAAGAAAATGCATAAACGTTGTGGCAGCGCATCAACACACTAAACTCTGTCATACTGAAGCTGCTGACTGACACTATATTGCACAATATTCAAAGTTTTTAAAAATATTTTCACAGGAAGTATTCATTTTCACTTCTGAAATTTTTACACTTTACAAAGTCGTTCTTCGGGCCGGATTGGACCCTCTGGTGGGCTGGTTTTGGCCCGTGGGCCGCATGTTTGACACCCCTGCTTTATATTAACTACGTTATTATTCGTTCTGTTTTCACACTGTACTTTGACATATTAAAAACTCCTTTTACTGTAAATGCCAGTGATTCTGCATTTTTTTTTTTTTTTGGTAAATATTAACAATTTGCATCTTTACTCTAAATATCAGTAATTTTGGCATCTTATTTCTTCCACCAGCACAATCCATCTATTTATCCCTCCATCCATCCCATTACAATATTCATATCCTGAAATGCTAGTGTGTCTAAACAGCTGCATCTTCACACAGCATTCAAAAAGACATATTCTGGTTGATTTAAAGTGTTAATGTTGATATTCATTCTATTAACTGGGTTGTTTTCTGCCTTGATATCGAAACTGGTATCATGAATGTTTGAATTTCCGTGATATTGACCACTAAAGTTCTGGTTTTGTGACATCAACAGTCCCTGTAATGAGGTCAAAGCTCAGTTAAACTACATTTTCCAAGGTTTCTCCTCCAGTGCAGGTGTGTTTGACCTCCTGCCATCCAGGTGAGGATCAGCCTTCCTATAAAGCCATCCGACATGAAAGATATTTCCTTCTGCAGCTCCCCTCCAAATCCACAGGTTTCCTCCTGTCGCTTTCACCGCTTTCTTTCTGTCTGCAGTGGGTTGCTGGTGTGAACACTTGGTTTATTTGGTCTTTTAATACAAGCTGACCTTCGTCCCCTGATGTGTGTGCATGAGCATATTTGCGTATGAGTGTGTACGTCGGTCCGGAGAGCAGTCTCCCATGACAACTACGTCAACGACCCGGAGACGGTGTCGAAAGAAGACCACACCACACGGGCAGAAAACACACATCAAGTCAACGCACACACGCACACAAATAAACCTCAGCACGTATATAGCCGTATATCCAACCAAGCCGTATAGTGCACACAAGAATATGTGTGTATGTGTGTGTGTTTATGTGTGTTTTGGTCTTGAGGAAATCTTCAGCATGTGTTAGATGGATCCCCGGGGCTCTCGCTCGGCCCTGATTGGCCGGTCGGTTCGCTGTGTTTGTTTCCACAGCGACAGAGCTGTCACTGCCTCCCGCCACCCAGGTAGAGCTGTCAATCACACGGGCTGGCAGCCAACCACATACAGGCCTCACCGCAGCCAATCACAGCCCACGTTATTACCGAATTATTACCGAGCAATAATCATCCTCTAGAGGAGAAATTATGGAGGACAAAAGAAGCAAAATATATATCGATTTATCAAAGTTTTTGACTGAAAAGCATGAAGATGAGGTAGAGTTTCAAGCATTTACTGATCAGACAACACACCAAGAGACACACCAATGCCCTAAAAAACTCACACTAAAAGCAGCTAACTCATTCTTATACCTGACGTCATGTAGGTGATGAGCTGGAAGAGCCTATAAACACTGCTTAAAAAAACAATGAAAAAGAACAAAACCTGAAAATCTGGCAGCAAGGGTGCTAAAAATACATTAAAAGACTGTGAATATAACTGCATATATCTGTAAAATAATGATATTTAAATACAGTAAAAAGATTGTGTCATTTTACGGTCAAAGGTAAAAGAACAAATTACTATTTCTCAAAATCCAGATCTTTTTTATGAACACTATGTCCAGTTTCGGGCATTTATTTTGTTTGTTTGTTTGTTTGTTTGTTTGTTGCTCTTACAGTTTAAATGAGTCCCTTTGTCTGTGGTTTAAAAAACATTATCTGTAATTTAACAAAACAGGTAAAAATCTGTTAAAAAATTAAATCTTGTCTATTACTATTTTTCAACCCTTGATGTAAAAAAACCTCTTTCTTTCTTTCTTTATGCTGATTTAAATACAGCAAAAAAATGTATAATTTTATGACTCAAATGCTGTAAAAGAACAAATTACCATTTGTAAAAATTTTATATTTTTAACGTGGATTGCATTTACAGTTTGGTCCTTTTTCTTTACAGTCAACATGTAAATTAATCCTTTTTTCTGTGATTTTACCGAATAGTTACCATTATTCATTCCTTAATAGCTATAATTTTTCTTTCAAATGACATCAAATATCTGTCAAAATAACAATAATTTTATCGATTTAAATACAGTAAAAAAAAAAAAAAAACAAACTAAACTAATTTTAGTCACATATGCTGATTTCACTAGCTATTCTGTGTATTTTAACAAAACTGAGAAACCTGTAAAATGTCTGTTAATTCTTTTTTTTAAAAAAGCCCTTTTTATTAATCTCTACATATTTACATACAAATAAAGAATCTCAAACCAAAGACCTGTTAGTTTACTGTAAAAATAAAATATCGGAGTTACTGATGAGCAAATAGTCAAACACAAAAGGTGAAATAATGTGAATGTGCAGCATAAATGGCAGAAAAATGCTTTAGTTTAACATAACATTTATAATTTACTTAGCTGTCAGGGACATGCATGCTTTGATTAAAAAAAAATCTTGAACTGACAAACACAAATCACTCATCATATGTTTGTAGTAAATATAACATGCAGCTCTATTCATGTGAGCTTTTTGTGGAAATAGGACACACCTGTAACAATACTTCAAAGGCTGCAGCACTGACAATAAGAATTGGAATCTGAAAACTATAATTTGTCCTCCAGTGTGTGAATCATTAACAAAGATTTCTCATTCCATCAAATCAATCGTGCTTCAAGCAAATATTTTGTCCCAAACTAAAGAAGTTACAGTTTAAGATTTCTTCCAAAGTCATTCCTGCTGCTGACACAATAAAATGAAGGGTCATAAAAAAGTAAAAATAGAGGCCTTTCTATTTTGGAGTTGAGGCGTATCAGAAGGCGATGAAAAGCAGATGTAACACAATGTAGAAGTCAGGGTCTTACAGTGCAAAGTCACAGAAGCAGGACTGTCACATGTTCACAAAAATAGAGAACACACATGACGATCAGACGAGAAAGCAGGAAGAGAAGGTTGGGCAGGAAGCTTTTCCAGGTCTGTGGGTTTTTAAATTATTCATATATGCACAGGTACATGAGCCACTGATTCGCACAACAAATTCAATCACCTACTCTTTAAGACATTGGCCTAACAATTAGGGAAATTTGAGATTAACTGTCCTCCTTGCATGTTGTCAGTGTGACCCAGAGATTAAACCACCAACAGCCCAATGAACACAGAAAATGTCCTTCGAGCCGGATTTGAACCAGCGACCTAAGGATGTCTGTTACTGTCACTCTACAGTCCTCCACTCTACCAACAGAGCTATCGAAGGGGCTGAAACAGTGACTATATGTACACAATGACAAACAAATTATGAGTATCAGTTATCACAAACAGCAGCGAGCAAAATAGCACTTTAATCCATCTATACTCTATTCTCTTTCCAGAACGTCAAACACTGCTGTTTTGTCAAAGCTGCTAGTCGTCCCAGAGATACAGCAAGTGTTCATGTTATTATTTGACAGAGACAGATGTATAGGAGTCTTTCTAGTTTAAAACAACAGCATGAGGAGGTTGGACGAGTGTTGGTGCCATAAGGTCAATGTTACACTTTCTGCATCAGTGAGGTCATTAGAGTCCACTCCTGTCCAGGTGAAGTAAATTCTATAATTCCCATAAATGTGTGCGAGTCGTACAGGGGCAGTAATGAGCATGCTCAGTGGTAATGTGCATGCATAGAAAGCACAGATATATATTTGACCCCTAACATTCAGATATGCAGCCACTTACTACTCAAGATACTGCCCTAACAATCGGGAGAAATTTGACATTTATTCAAACCTTCAGCAGCCCAGTGAGCACAGAAAATTTCCTTCGAGCCGGATTTGAACCAGCGACTTAAGGATGTCTGTTACTGTCACTCTACAGTCCTCCGCTCTACCAACTGAGCTATCGAAGGGGCTGAAGGTTTGATTGTATGTAGAGAACAACAACCTAATCATGATTCAAGCTGTATTAACTGTAGGGCTTGAATAAACCAAATCAGTGCTTGGTTAACAAAAATAATTGCATGATTTTAGAACAGAAATCTGCTTTATTTTAAATCTCAGGTCATTAAAATGATTTAATTTGCTGCAAAAACCAACTACTTATGTATATTTAGGCTAAGATCTATCTTTGGCTAATGCAGTTGTAATTTCAGAAATTAAATGAATATGGGTAGGTGCATACTGGTCAGCTCTCAGTTGTTTATCACTCGTATAAATTAATGAGGGTAAAATGATTTTAATATGTTGCCTTTTATGTTGATAAAACCAAAAAAATATAAATTCATTTAGACTAATTATGCCAGCAGGCAAAGTGTACTGTGGTCCATTTTATTGATCTAGAGATAAAATGCAGATTTCTTTTGTCATCATGACCAATCAATTGGTTGTATGATAATTTTTGTTAACCAAAGTATTATTTGGTTGATTCAAGCCCTACAGTTAATACAGCTTGAATCATGATTAGGTTGTTGTCCTCTATATACAGTCAGACCTTCAGCCCCTTCGATAGCTCAGTTGGTAGAGCGGAGGACTGTAGAGTGACACTAACAGACATCCTTAGGTCGCTGGTTCAACTCCGGCTCGAAGGAGGTGACATTTTCAGTAGCTACCATCTCAGTGGTTTGGTCACACTGACCATTTATCAGCAAGTTAATCCAAAATCACTGCGTTCGTAAAAGGGATGTTGTAAAGAGCTTTGGAGAAAATGCGACCTATTCTAAAATCATGTGATATATTTAATTTCAGGTTATTAAAATGAGTTAATTTGCCAAAAATACTGTTTATGTGTATTTAGACTAAAATTGGTCTTTGGTTGACTACAGTGCTTCACCGCTGGTGGTGTGATCCTGGTTCAACAATCACTCTCATGAACGTAGTGATTTTGGATTAACTGTCCTGCTGATAAATGGTCAGTGTGACCAAACCCCTGAGATGGTAACTACTGAAAATGTCACCTCCTTCGAGCCGGAGTTGAACCAGCAACCTAAGGATGTCTGTTAGTGTCACTCTACAGTCCTCCGCTCTACCAACTGAGCTATTGAAGGGGCTGAAACATTGACTATATGTACACAATGACAAACGGATTATTATCAGTTATCACAAACAGCAGCCAGCAAAATAGCAGTTTAATCCATCTCCACTCTCTTCTCTTTCCAGAACGTCAAACAGTGCCGTTTTGTCAAAGCTGCTAGTCATCTCAGAGATACACAAAAAGTCCACGTTGTTGATTGACAGCACAGAAAATGTCCTTCGAGCCGGAGTCGAACCAGCGACCTAAGGATGTCTGCTCCTGTCTCTCTACAGTCCTCCGCTCTACCAACTGAGCTATCGAAGGGGCTGAAAACAGACATGGATGTACATCACAATAAACTACTGAAGAGCTCTGCCGTATTAAGGCAGAGTATCATTTATCACAGACAGCAGCAAGTGAGCAAAACAGAGGTTTAATTCAATGATGCTCAGTACAATAACCAACCTGTTCTTATTCACAGAACATCAAAAACTGCTGTTCTGCTGAAGCGGCTGGTATCTCTGAGATGCATACCAAGTTTTTCTTTGCTATTAGTGCCAGTGTTAGAATTGCAAAGTGTTTAAATTCAACATTGACAGACCCATAAGAGTCTTTCAAGTTTAGAGAGCAGCAGTAATGTAAATTTCATCATCTTTCCAAGTCTACAAGAGTCCTACAAAGACAGTAATAGCAGTAGTGGTCATGTGTAAAATTAACAGATGCCAGTCTACTGCGTATTTGTTATATTGATCCAAGCAGGCTAGAAAATAGCATAATAACAAGTCCTATGCATCTGTGTTGTCTGATGTGCATCCGTAAGTGATTTTAATCAAAAATTAAGTCACAGGACTTTCCCTAAAGTTCATGATCTGTGTTAGCCTATTATGTTTTCACTTGGTTCAGTTCTCTTTAGGCTAAATGTCTTCAAGAACCAAAAAGAGAAGTCCAGTTGCACTGACTGAAGATCCAAGGATTGTTGTTTCTGTAAAAATACGCACTTTCACAACACTAACCAATAATTACTAAGCAATCTTGTTAGAATGAAAAGGAACAACAGTGGTGATACCAGATGAGAAAAATTTACTTCATTCTCATTGTGTCTATGTCTGGACTTCAGGGATTTCTTTTACGGGTCAATTAAACCACCTCATACTTAGAAAAATTAAAATAAAGGTAACCAATGTGTTCAAATGTGATAACAAGAGGTTCTGATCACCTGGGAATGAGAAAGGGTTCCGTGACATCTGCAACTAAAACACAAATTTTCTGACTAGTCTCCGAGTTCTTCAGCAAAATATTGCAGGTGTTGCAGATTTTTAAAATGTTTTCTAAACATTTATCCATTGTATTTCTACCAAAACACCAGCTGTCCTCCTGCTAAAAGCTTCAATACCAATCATTCACTATTAATTTAACTTGTTTGGATATTTTTCTACCAGTGTGTATATAATGGAAGCTGATTGCTCACCCTCCGTTCTCCTTAACCCCAGTGTGTGTCTGCATGTGTGTGTTATGTTAACAGGCTCATTTCCGCAGATTTCACCGTGGATGTTTTTGTCGGTTTAAAAACTCCTGTGGAAATCCAACCTCTGCTTCCTTTCTGCAAACCCCAGAGTCAAAATACACTTGTTTAGGCTTCGTGGGGATTACAGAGGGGTTAGCTGGGGCCAGAGGAGAATTAGTGGATGGGTCAAGGTGGATGAAAAACTTTTTGGAAATGCGGTTAAGAAGCAGAGTTTAGTCAGATGTGTTTTTGGAAGTGAGGATGGATTTTGCAGGTTTGGGGTAAAAAATAGCTCAGAAAATTCTCTTTTCCTTCTTTTTCTGTTTTCTATTTGAGAATGAAAAGTAGAGGAGGCTTTCAATGAACAGAAAGCAAACGTAAAACGAAAAGTTAGTATAAATATAGCAGCGGCAGGCTGTTGTAGCCGCTGTTCCAGTCTGAGCAGTGTGCTGAGGGGTTAATTAGGCGAATCAGAGACTAATCCCTCTCCAGGGTC
This sequence comes from Amphiprion ocellaris, assembly GCF_022539595.1. NCBI lineage: Eukaryota > Metazoa > Chordata > Actinopteri > Pomacentridae > Amphiprion > Amphiprion ocellaris. The sequence continues at coordinate 32,629,554 of NC_072777.1, read as the reverse complement.
ATCTGCTGGGGTCAGGCCTAAAAAGAGAGAGGTCACAGCAACATCCGGCTCAACGCATTAACGATGTGTTCATACTGTAGGCCTGTGTGTGGGTTTGTCTGTCATTTGTTTGTACATCTGAGTGTATTTTTAAAGACGTTTCTTTTAATCAGCTTGTATCTTAAAATCAGTCATGTACTGCTGTTGAAACGCTGAGCAGCTGCAAGCATCTGCTGTCACTGTGTGGTGTTTATTCGGCCAAATGGTAGCAGATGGAACAGTATTGATGATCGGCCTCTGATCGCTAGTATTGATCGGTGACTACAGTGAAGAGGCTTTACTGTATTCAGTTCGGCAGGCTCACAAACACACTGAAGGAGCTACTGTAGCCCGCAGGGGACAAACAGCTCCGAGTGTGTGACTGCTGAGCAAGGACAGGGATTAACACCAAACACACAGATGTGTGTTACACAAACACACACACTCCCGATTGGCGCACCACAGACTGAACACATTACATGGTCACTACTAAAAACAAATGCATTCAGATTTTCATGTGTTTCTGATTGAGTTTTTGCAGTTTTTGTAGTAGTGTATTAAAATGCCTAAACAGGCAGAAAATGGATAATTATCTCCTTCACTCTCTAAATAAAACCAACATCTGGTCAGAAGTAGGACAGCCACTGCAGTTATTCAGTTATTATTTAGTTATTATTGTATAAGTCCAGTGTGACTCCCAACTCCTCATACAAACCCGCTATGTCCTTTTGAGCATCTCCACTGTGTTGATCTTTATTTGCATTCCAAATTGAATACTTGATTTTTACTTTAAGTACATACAACAGTTGCTCTCATAAAGTACGTAATGTTTAATGCAGTATGCATACAATTGGGATAGATTACTTCATCATAATTTGCCATAAACTTTGACCATCCACACTATGCATTGGTGCAAGTTAGATCTTTTTCTGGTGTACTACATTGTCTGGAAGTATGGATATTTGAACACATTTGAACTTTAAATCAGATGCAGACTTTGGAGGAAAGACTTTGAGAAGCCCTTCAAAATGGGTTCCTAGTGTTTTAACAGAGCACAGTGGGTAAGATGGGATTACAAGGATGATGACTTATGTACTATTCGTATGAGATTAGTATTACCTCCGGACCAGTGGTGATTTGTACTAATTGTGGAGGATGTCTGTGATCTTAATCTCATACGAATGCACCATGTCTGTAATTTGTAAAGTAAAAATTCCACCGCAAATTATCAACCATATTTTGCTAAACGCCGATGTCCTGTGATAATACTAGTCCTGGGGGAATCTGCACATCTGTAATCGGGGGGTATTTTAGTTATTTTTTTTATTGCGCATCTTTTTCTACCTCTTTCCTGGTTGAATTCTGGAGACTGCGGTGGAAATTATTGACAGTATTTTAGGTGCAAATGCAGGAGTAGGCCGATTCACAACAGGCCTATGATCCATTCACAGAAACGGCAAAATCAGATCAACAAGAAGAAGGAAATTTGGGAAGATACTGAGATGGATGACATGCGTAGCAGCATTCAGTGAGAAACATTTTTCTAGGTCTATCTTTCAACAGGCTCAATACAAACGCCCTGACGGCCCGCTATCCTGACAACGCTGCCCGCTGTTCTCAAGTCACGTTGCTGCTTTGACATATTTACTGTTGCCATGACGACTACATACCACGTTAAAAGTGATCATTTTAACCCGAACCACAAGCTTTACATAATCCTAACAACAGTGGATGTTGCGACGTGCACAGATTTGACCTCGTATCCAGGCTGTAATGTCAGTAAATTCGAGTAAAATATAGACTTCGCTTATCCCGTGTGAACTGCAAGAAACACAAACGTGGGGGAGTAATTCACAAATTACCAGAGATCCCCGGGTAATACTAATCCCATGCGAATAGGGCTTTAGATAGCTACATGTAAAAATCATAGCACAGTGCAGCAGTACACCTATGACATGTCACTGAAACTATAAATGTGCTTGTTGGCACTAGACCTGAGTGCTAAAATGACTTTCATGCATAAGATGCAAAATGTGAAATCACATAGCAAAAATGCAAAGTTCAGTTGCATGAACAAACCAAAAGTGTGCTCCCTCACTGGCTCATAAACAGCCTATCATACTCCTTGATAATGGAGCCCCTTCGCCCTCCTTCGCTCATTGTGGCTTCCATGTAGGTCTCCCAAGGTACGCTAGTCCGCCAACACCTGGGTCTCCTGTCACCCCTGTCTGCACCTGTCTTGGCAGAGTTTAGGCTGGTGAGGACCGATGATTGCCCTTCCCAGATAGAATTCATGATCTAAAAATATCTACCATCTAAGCGATTCACTTCCAGTGGCCAGTTGACAGACTTGCCCTCGGGGTGCACACAGAGGCCGGTGTGGGCTCTTTGTCCAGTGACATTGAGTCCAAACCACCTTAGCCTGAGTGGGCACAAAAGCTTCACTCTGGTCGCCCTCCACGTGCCTTTGCTTTCTTTATGTAATGTGCACCATGGTAAGATCATTCTTTTAAGCTTATTTATTTGTATTCGTCTATACTTTTCAGTGTTGTGTTGACAGTAAAATTATTACCTGTGTGTTTTGATAAATAGCCTAAAGCAGCTAAATCAAAATTAAACATTATTTTTCATGGTCTTTATTGCAGATAGGGCAATAAAAAGTATAATATTGACTGAAATGATGCATCTCATGATGACATTTTTCAGCTATATATCGCTCAGCCCTAGATAGCACACAGTCCTAATTCTGTCAGCAAATTTGGTTCAGAAAGATTCACTAAGCCTGCTAACACCCCAAGGAAAGTTTCAGATGTCCTCATTGAAAAATTCTTGCCTCTTCTCACTTCACTTCAGTCAAACACACACACACACACACACACACACACACACACACACACACACACACACACACACACACACACACACACACACATACACTTGTGTATGTAAAGACACTCTCAGCTGAGTTGCCACATGCACACACATGCAGTACAGTATGTAAGGTATCCTGGGCTCGGCTCAGACGACGCAATTCGACACCCAACTCCTTAACAGTTCACAGAACCAGACACTCTATTTAGCAGGTTACCGAGCAACACATCTCCAAGCTTTGATTTTTAATAGGCTGCCTCGAAGGCACACATTTTATTTCGTTGGCTTAAGACACCGTTTATCTATAGATTTATATGACATATACGAACTCTGACCAACTCCCTTCCTGTTCACACCTCCTTAGCTCCTGCATGTATGCATACAGCACTATGGGTATATAAGAGCTGCTGCTTCCAGATACACATTTGTATCTCTGAAAATGATTTTTATTTTTACTTCATTAACATGTCAATATGTTGTTTTTATATGCTGGAAGGAATCATGAATGAAATCATCAGTCAGCACCATGACTGAGCATTTCCACCTTCAAACTTCAATCTGCAGACTTCCAGGGTTTCATAAGTAACAAAACTAGCGATCCAATCCTGTCAACTTGCAGAGTGGAGCTTTCGGTAATATTATTCTTCGTCAAAACTGGTTTACAGCTCAAACATCACGTAATTAGTGTAAAGTAGTTCTAGCTAGTGGCACAGTGGTTGGTTGTGAAAAAGGGATGGACTTTATAGATCTAAGTAATCTAAGTCATTTGAAGATTATTTTCACAGACAAACTTCTAAATGTGTAACTTTGATAGACAAGGATGAGTTTTTAGTGGTTTAGTCAACCAGTGGAAGGGACTTTAGTCCATGTTAGTCCATTTTAGATACATGATGGTTGGTGCACTATAAAATATAATGTAGCTCAAGAATAGCTAAACTTCTCACATGGTTAAATTTCAATAAATGATAAAATGATCCAATCAGAAATCAAAAAGAGAGAGAAAAAGTTTAAAAACTGAAAACAGATTTTTTACATTAAAACTCTTTTCTTCTTTCCTCAGATTTATTTGCTCTCCTAGTATATAAAACTGATTATAAAGTAGTTCAAACCAGCTCCACCTGCAGTGGCTCAAACAGTAACATGCTGCTGACACACCAATGCTTTGTTATTAATAAACAATGATAGCAGATAGAATAATATATCAGTCAGTGGGACCAAAGCAGGACTTTCACTTAAATACTTATACTAATTTTTCTGTGACGTCAGTAGGATTTTTCATTCGATTGCATTTGATTTTATTGTGCAACTGTTTTAGGCTTAAATTTCTTTCAACAATAAATTCCAACACATTTAATTCTGGACATAACTCGCCAGAATTTGGTTGTTTCATTTCCTCTTTAAGTGAAAGGTGTGAATAATTTGTCACACAAGACACAAGGACGTGGAAAAATTAACAGTCTTGATACCTGTAGTCATGGCAACAGTGAAAAGATGGCAACAGTTGTAGCCTCCAAATCCTTAAGATATAGAAAAATTAATAATGCAAGACAAAACTTTGGTTAGTATGTCTTTAGCTTGTGTTGCTAAAACTGGCTGGCAGCTAAGAAAAATTAAATGACTAAACATTTTCATGAACATCAGGTATCAAAATTCACACACAGGCCTAAAGAAACCAGTTATCCATCAACAAACACACACAACATCTAAAAGAGAGCAAACCTCCACAGCAACACACAGGAAACCACCCTCGTCCTTTCCACACCAGCTTCACTGTACGTGTGTGTTATTATCTCCTCACAAAGACTTATGGGAGTCTCTCTGCAGCCGCAACGTTTCCCAGCTGGATCGTTTTGATAACTGAGTGCTTGTGAATGCGCGGCTTTGTCTTCATTACTGTATGGAAAGCATATGTGTGTGTCTACTCGTGTTTGTGTGAGCCATCCGCCGAGGCTGGTGTCAGCCACGCAGGTGTGAAGGTGTGAAGGAAATGAAATAAACCGCCTTCAGTGTGTGTGACCTTGTGTACCTGTGAACGTGGGCGTGTGAGAGAGTATTTTAGTCTGAGCGACTGATACTGAACCTCTCGAACTCTCACACTGACACCTACACTGGAAATAAAATCATGTGTTTGTGTTTTCAGGTTGAGTGTCCATGTTTGACTTTTGTTGTGTTGTTGTGTTACCTTTCTGATGATAGGGGAGAGTGTCCCTGGTGGGGGAGGGCAGAGAGGACAGAGGGGGGTAGCTGCTTATTACAGGCATCCAGAGAGCAGGACAGATGGTTAGACACTGGTCAGGGTTACACAGCAAAAGGCTGTAAAACAGATATGAGAAAACCATGTGTGTGTCACCTCGGAGCACAGATGCACACATATGTACGCCCATTCATGTGCACATTTGAGAGGAAAGGCTTGGCAGCAGGAAGAGAGACGACTTTCACAAGGCGAAAGGTGCAATTTGGGATGAGAGGTTCTGGGAATTTTCTCACCACATTTTTTTTTAAAAGATCTTGAACAACAACAGCATAAAAAAACAATATTAGAAGTCTGACAGTTTGAAAATAGTGACTGCAATTTATCTATTGGACAGAATTAAGGCACATTATTCCTTAAAATTCCAGACATAAAGTGACAGTTGGAAAACAATATGCATTATTGTCTATCTGCTGGTAAATATGCTCTCAATCTGAGCAAATTCTCATTAGTCAGACAATCGCTAATGTTTCCATTTCTAATGTTTTCCTAAGAAAAGAGCTGCATCAGTAACTTTCCTGGATTAATCCGTTATTTCTGCCAGCAGAAGGAACACATTACCTGTAAACGCTTCCATATTTTCACAACTTTCAACTCTTCTAAACAAAAGGATGCTGCTAGGTCTAACTTATTTAACACCTACTGAACATTTACTAAGTGTCAACTCCAAATTAATTGACATTATGTAATTAAAAAAAAAAAAAGTAGTCTGTTCGGCTGCATTATGTTCAAATGGATGGACAAAAGTCAAGAGTAAACTTTGCACACAGCAGTTTTATATCACAGCTTGACAACCAACATGTCAGATCATCTAAGAACAGCAGCTAACTTGTTTGTGTTCTATTCCTCAATAGTTCTTATTGTTGATGCAGCTCTAATTTCAAAAATAAAATGAATATGGGCAGGTGCATACTGGACAGCTCTGAAATGGTTATCACTCGCATAAATTAATGAAGTTAAAATAATTTAATATGCTGCAAATACACGCCTTTTATATTGATAAAACTAAAAAAATATAAATTCATTTAGACCAATTACGTTAGCAGGCAAAGTGCACTGTGGTTGACTTTGTCCATTCAGAGATAAAATGCAGATTTCTTTTGTCATCATGACCAATCAATTGGTTGTATGGTAATTTTTATTCACCAAAGTTTGATTTGGTTGATTCAAGCCCTACAGTTAATACAGCTTGAATCAGGTTGTTGTCCTCTATATACAGTCAGACCTTCAGCCCCTTCGATAGCTCAGTTGGTAGAGCGGAGGACTGTAGAGTGACACTAACAGACATCCTTAGGTCGCTGGTTCAACTCCGGCTCGAAGGAGGTGACAGTTTCAGTAGCTACCATCTCAGTGGTTTGGTCACACTGACCATTTATCAGCAGGACAGTTAATCCAAAATCACTGCGTTCATGAGAGGGATGTTGTAAAGAGCTTTGGAGAAAATGTAACCTAAATGTGTTCCATTTAAAATAAAGCAGGTTTCTGTTCTAAAATCATGCAATGTATTTCATCTTTGTTACTTGATAAAAATCAAAGTCCCTTTTGAGTCATTGAGAAAACCCTTAAAAACTGATCTCTGTTTGTCAAAGTTACATATCGACACCCTCTTAAAATAATGGCCTAAGTCATTTTTACATGCTTTTCAGAAAACACAAAAAACTGAACCACACCACACTGAATTGCATAATCTATTCAACTGAGGATGTAGGCGATTTTACCAGAGGTGGCCAGCATCATGAGATGATTTAGGCAAAAAAATTATTTTTGTCTAAAAATGACTTAGGCCATTATTTTAGGAAGGTAGTGATATTTAGATGTTTTTTCCCATGCAAAGAAGCCCCTTCTGTCTTGCTTAGATGTAATTTAATGCTGTTGTATTCCTTAAAATCTATAAATCTCTCAAGTCCTGGTCTCTCTCTCCACTTACCCAACTGCTGCTCACACCAGCTCAAGCACACCAGCACCACTAGGAATCTGAACACTATAAAAATACTCTATAATACACAATGACAAGATGGAATATTGGACTAATTCAACTGTCCACGTTCAAACCAGAAACTGATTCTGAAGAAAAATAAAGAGACATGAAGTCCCACCCTGCAAGCTGATTGGATGTTTAGGTTTGTTACATATAAAACTCTAGAAGTGTGACTCCGTGTTTCTGAGACTATCATCAGTTCACAGCAGTTGCATTGTGGAAATGCTCTGCCATGGTGTTGACTACTTATTTAGCTCATGATAGGTCTTCTAGGAAATTAAAAAATACCACATGAATATGTTAACAATGTAATAAAAATTTCAATCTTCGTTCAATTTTAAATCATCAGAAACAAAAGAGACAGAGACAACATACAGATAAGACATCGAAACACAGATTTTAGTAAATCACACTCAAAGTCTTGTGGCCAGTTTAAATTCTAAAGGAAGTTTTTATTACTGTAAAGTATGCTGGAGATACAAGGTTCCAACAACGGCTGGGTTTGGCAGTTGTCCAGCCGACTTCTCATTAATTTCAAAGCATAATTCTTCTTACGATTTTTGTAAAAACCACATGAGGAATCTCTACCAAAAGTCAAGGGCCCCACATTTTGATACATAATTTGTATGGGTTTTCCCAAAGCTGTGGAACAAGTTGGGGACCAAAAATTGTGCCGGAAGACTACAAGAATAAGCCAAAGTGCACTTCAATGCTTCTGTACTGGTACATTTAATAATGATATTAACATCTACTGTCAGTTTAAAATGCTGCTTGCATAAATGAAGCCTAGACCACTTTTTATTTTTGTTTCCTTGATTTTGTCCCACGAGAACAAAACACAAACATCCCTGATCATCAAAAAAGCAAAATAACTCCATGTAGCATCAACAACCTCTTTGCCCAGCTCAGCTGTCATCACCCTTAGGATCCTTGTGACACATCAGTTCACTGGAACCACAGACAGGCGCCAAAGACGAGGTTAATCTGCTCACACATCTCTTCCTCTTTCTCTGCTTTGGTCCGTTCAAGTCTTCAGGTTTCTTTCTCCCTCTCTAGATTCTCTTCAGTGACACCCGAGTTTACACTCACACCTGCAGCGAGGCGAGACTATCTGAGTCGGGATCTTTACGGAGGAACAGATGAGGCCGGCTGGGAGAGGAAGCTCCATCTGTTTCATCTGTAACCAGTGTGGTGGTCACTGTTGGTTTCTGGTTGTGGTGCTGTGTTTAGACACGTGTGCACAGCCTGTGTTTGCATGTGTATTTGTTTACCGCTGTGGGTTGTGATGCCAGTTGTATTCGCATCAGGGCATTTAAATAGCATCACACCGCTTCTCTGATATTATACGGGTTGTATCTATAATCTAGGCTGCAGGGGTTACTCTACGGTCAGGATTTATATTCAATTACAGCGTGTGAAATTCGCAGTTGATAAACTAAACTATGTGTTGTCATGAGGAAACCTGGAGTTGGTGTAAAAGCTGACTTGCGTTGAGGAATTCAGCACTATAATAGACTCAATCCTTACTTCGGTGGCTCTTTGTATTTCAGAGTGGATACACAGCATCATAAAAAATGTATTAATACTGGATTAATTCCGTTTTACATGTGAACTTAGAAGTACAGTCAGTGATTCTAATCCAATACTTTCCGTCAGATTCGGTAGATATCTCCCCTAGATGTTGATTTTGTGCATCTTTATGAGAAACAAACTAGCTCAGATTGATCCATACAACACTATGTTACCATGTTTTATGCAAAGGACGGGTGAAATGAAATGAAGGAAAATGAGGCAGTGAGAATAAGGACACTACATCCGGGACATGATAATATTCTAAATACTCTAACAAGTTTTGTGCATGTAAACCTTCTTGAGTTGCAATCAGATGTTTGCAAACCTCCCCAGTGTGCAAACTGGTAGATGCACCGTATGCTGGCGAGTAGTTGAATGGTTTCTGTAGCCTACATGTTTTGCCATAGGATTACTATGAGCCCTGTAGCTACGCAACCAAGAATTATGCTGCAGAACTGTGAAATTAGCACAAATAAATTAGTCCATATTGCTACAATGAAGGTGGGAAATTGCGAGATGCAAAGAAGACGCTATTTTGTTTGGTTTCTTATCCGCTCACCACTGTTTATTGGCTTCATAGTTCTCCATCCTTAAGAAACTAAAGTGTTAGTTGAGAGATGTGTTTCATTTCCACTAGTTTAATTGGTTATAAGTCTTTGTATTCGCTATGCATGTGAATCCATATCACAGAAAGTCACACTGACATTTCTACGGTCAGATTTCAATGCAGACATCTCACTGTGAGTCGCCTCCTTGTGACAGCTATTCCATGTGACAGGCTCTAGCTGCTTAGTTAATATGACATTGTTGCACTAAAGCACCGAAATTAAAGTTATTTTTGTTGTTGTTTTGTGTCCACCTTCGAATCATGAACTCACTCAGTGAAATCTATTCTCATGTATGGGTCACGGTTACAGGTGCTGTTAATGTAGGAACCATTCCTCGGTCTAAAATACCGCATGTTATTTTACTTTTATAATATTATTTTATTCTTTTTTCCACAACCATCTGGCAACGCTTGGAAATGATCCCCGAGACCCGCTTGGTGGTTCAGGCTGAAAACCACTGAACTAGCACAAAATTTAACAAAATAATTAGAATGTAGGCAGATTTTCACATCATTTTTATAATGACTTACATTCCTGGTTGACAATAAATTGATACTATGACTACTGTTTTCTCAAAAAGGTCAGTAACATGACAATGTGAGACGGAAACAGAAAGGAGAGAGAAGAAATGAAGGATCAAGTCAAGTTCTTAGTTCCCACGACCGACCCGCTGCAGGAGACGCTGCTGGGAAGGACACGGCATTCGAACGCCAATGTAGCATGAGTCCGTCTCCCAATAAGAGCATAATATAGACGGTCGAACACGCATCTGTGTGTATGTGTGCTTATGTCCATGATATCATCTCTCAGTGCTGCTGTTACCACACCTTTCCATCCGGTTTAGACCCATGACCAAATAAACACCATTCACACTCCAGTTCAGTCCACATACACCCATATTTGCACACACACACACACACACACACACACACACACACACACACACACAGACACAGACACAGACACAGACACACACAGACAGAAGACCTTATGTGTGTAATTGAAATAAAACAGCCCAAAGGTCACGACCTGCTGGTTCTGCTGATGTGCTATTAACTCTCACTCTCTCCGTCACATTCCCACCGTCTTTCCTATGTCTTTTCATACATGAATTCACATCAGACTTGTCGTCGGTGTGTATTTAGCATCTAATGAAAATACGTCTCTGTGTGTGTACTACTGCTGCACGTCTCATGAACCCGAAAATTTCTAATTTCTCACTTGCGGGATCTGTGTGTTGAGCTGCAAGTAGTCTGACATGACAACAGCGAAGGGGTCAAAATAATAAATGCATTAAGGCTACATCCACACAAAGACGTTTTCATTTTAAAATATAAGTTCTGCTACATTTACTCCTAGCATTTACACTAGTTTTCACATTTTAGGACCTCTAAAATGGAGATCATTTAGATCACTGCGCATCCAGTTGTAGTCTAAAAACTCTACAGGTGCATTTAAGCAGCAGAAATATTTGGAATTAATGACACAGAAACACAAGTATGTTATGTGTTTGGGTTTCAGTTATCACTACATTTGTCTTGCTTGAATCTTGTGACCCTTTTTTGGACCAGACTTCAGCCTTAACTACCAGTGGTTAATTCAACATACACAGGCGTTGCAAAACACAGGCATTGCTGACCTTGTGGTCCCTCCCAGCAGCTGCTGTGCCGTTCAGGAAATTTCTAGTCTTACTTTCTGCTGGATGGTCAAAGGACGTGCATTTTAGGCCGTCTTAGTATTCATGAAGATTATTTCTATTGCTAAAACCCTCATCTGGATGTTTTCGTTTTAAACATCATGGGTCCCCCGATAACAGATATTTGGAAACAAAATGTTAGATTTTAACAGCATGAGGTAGCAGGGAGTCTATCATTTAGAAACTACATGTCTTTATTAAAAATACTACAGCTAAATATGTGCACTAGCAATAGAAGTGAAGCGTCATAGCATGACAAGCTTTAGGATGTTCTCCTCCATTTACTGTGAGATCAACTGATTGAGATTGATCAGTTTGTTTCCTGCAGTTTTGTCTGTTGTTCGTCTGTGTTTTGTTCATCTTTTACTGATAAGCAGTATTAGTTATTTTTTTCCAGACTGCATCACAGGGTAATCCTTGGCTGCCATCTAACTTAGCTGCTAGCTGTTAGCATAGCCTTAGCCACTGTGAAAGTAGCAAACTTGCTGGTTTGTGGCAACGACTTCTGTTTGTTCAGTTTTTTGCGAGTTGTGTCAGCTAGAGAGCCATTGCTGAGACCAAGGAGTGACTACTGTCTTAATAGTGCATTTCATTTATCAACAATCAGAAACTAAAATAACAATATAGATAATCGGACAAATGGCAAATACTCGCCCCAATAATCGATCATATCCTTAGAAAACATATCAGTGTGGATGCAGCCTAAGAGAAAACCTACTGCACATGGGTAATGTTTTGGTGACTATGCAATATAAGTACTTATAATACATAATACTTATATACAGCGCTGTTCAAGACACTCAAAGATACTTATCTTACTGGCACTTATATCAGTCAGTTCATAATATAATATCCAATCTGAAATTTTAATCCTGGGGACAGTATTAAGGATTTCAAGCAAATTCTTTTACAAAACGATAACACTAAATTGAGTTTGTAAGCCCCATATGTGGTTAAAAAAGTTGCAAGAATAACAAAAACCTGCACTACACACACTGCATTACAGAAAGGGTATACAGTGGAAGACTAGCTATTAAACTAAGTAGAATTTGCACACTGCTTCTTCCTCTCCCTTAGCTTTTTACAGTCACAAATAGAGCTGGCAAATAAAAGGACAAAATGGAACCCTCGACTCCTTGCAGTGAGGGGATCTTGTGGCATTTTGCTAGCATGGTTTGGGTCCACTTGTCCTCTTAGAGAAAAGAATCACTGCAAATAAATACAAAGTGATCACCTTTATCCTGAGATGTAACATTTCTATCCTGATAACAGTGTTTTTTCCAGGATAATAACGCGCCACATAAAAGACACGGTGAGTTACTAAAAGGTTGGATAAAAGTGATATATGTCAAATGCTATGGCCTTTACAGTCATCTATGGGAGACTTTAGTAAGATATCGCTTTATAACACTATCATCCAAACACCAAAGTAGGGAATATCTTTTGGAAGAATTGTGTTTCATCCCTTCAGTAGAGTTCCGGAGACCAGCAGAACCAATACTAAGGTGCACTGAAGCTCTGGCAGCACATCACAGCCCAACACCTCACTAAGACACTTTCTGTGTTTTGTCGTTCAATTTAACACGATTCAGTTCCAGAAACGTGTTGAAGCACCTTGTTGAAGCGCCGTTTCTGCAGCAGAACCATGTCTCCTCCTCACTCATTCTCCCTCTCTTTTGTTTTCTCTCAGTGCTAATCTAAATTCCTCGTGAACACCTTCCATCACGCGCCCGATGATCCATGCAGAGCGTCCTCCCTGGCGAGACCGTTTCATCATCCCTGCAGCACACACCGATACTCGCACACAATACACACTGTATTGTGTTGCTGGCCTTGACCTTCCACCTCTTCGCCCATAACTTCACCAGTGTTTGGATCCCACACACACTGGCCTCTGAGCGCTAACAGATAAATCCAGAGGACTTTCAGCAACCTAAGCAGGGCAAGCACACACACAATGTACGTGTCTGTCTGCATGTGTAAGTGTGTTTTCCTTCTGTATATTCTGCATATATGTTATGTTTGTGTGTTTTATACTTACTTTACATCTCTGTCTACGCATTTAAGTGTGTTTTCCTTCAGTACACCCTGTATATACGGTATATTTGTGTGTTTTACACTGGTAGAAGCAGTGTAACCATGCTGTCTGTGTGGCCAGGAGTCTTCTCCCTTCTGAGAGTTGTATTTAATTTAGGGGCTCGGCTACGACTCCCCTGACTGCTGTAGGCGTCACGCTCTGTAACGCCACAGGGGCCCACAGAGAAGACAGAAGAACATGCAGACGTCCGAGGCTAACAAAGTCCACGGTAACTTTTTTTATTATCTATAAAGTGTGAAATGTTGTTCTGTGTAACACTTTGCAGTTGTTTGTTCACCCAATAACTGGGTTTCACACTTTAATTATCCTTTTTGCCACTGATTACTTCACCAATAAAGGAGCATGGAATGTCTTTCTGTTTAATGTTTGAGTTTTTGCTCTAGATTTTTTTAAGCAAAAATAAAAAAATGACTCAGTGTTTTAACTTTTCCTTTTCTGTGTTTTGTGCCTGTGTTCAGACTGTACCATTAGCTATCAGAGGTTAGCCACAAACCCAGTAGTATGGTTACATTATGTAGCCTATTATATAGAACATCTGACCGTGCTGTAATTTATCAGCTATTCTATTATAAGAAAGTCTGGAGACGTATGTGAACACTAGTGTTAGACTGCAGCTATAGGCATGATTATTGGTAAGAATTACTGAATAAATAACTATGAATGATTAAATGAATGAAAATAAAGTCAACATCATTGTAATAATGTTATAGATAATATATTGCCTACGCCATTGTATCAAAAACCTGTATTTTCGTTAATGGCAATTTGCTATTTTACAAAACTGACTGCAAAAAGTACACTATTTTTTCATTGTATTTAAACCAGCAGGAAAGTATTGCTATTTTACAGATATTTGTCTTGATTTGAAAGAAAATGTATTCATATTAAGGATTAACAAATGGAAAATACTTTTTTAAACTTATTTAAATTTGACAGATTTTCAATGTTTTGTTAAATCACGTGATGCTAAAAATCACAGAAAAACAGTATTACTTTGTTAAATTTTTAATTAATCTATAAAGAATAACAGGCAAATCCTGTATTTAATGTCAACATTAAAAATCTGCACTTTCATAAACAGCAATTTGTTCTTTTATATATCAGATATGTATATTTACATGTTCACATGGATTTAAATTGGCTAAAAATATTATCATGATAGATATTTGCTGCCAGTTTTGTACAATTTTTGAACATATTTTTTTCTGGCACTTTTGCTGCCTCTATTCTTACTGATTTTTTTTTTTGTTTTGTTTTTCCAATGCTGTTGACCTATTTTTTTTTCTGAACAATTTACTGTCTTCAAGTCGGTGTCTGTACTCAGCCAAATGTAGCTCATAAGGGAACAAAACACCACACCCCAATCTCAATGTTCAATCTGTCCTTAGGCGGACAAAAAACAGCTACTTTTTCCACATCAGGTCAATTGCAGTAGCCATTATCTTCCAGTGAAACTTTCAATAATATCATCAAAATATTCACAGTTCTGGGTGAGTAGATTTTAATGGATTCAGATTCAATTGTGTTTTATAAACTGTGTAGCCAATAAAGGCAAAAATGCAGCAAAAAAATAAATAAAAAAAGCTAAAAAAAACAAAACAAATTCCGATCTGCTATGAAACCAAAGATTAGACTTCCACCACTTGTTCTAACCTTTAATTTCTTTTGTAGCATCCGAACATGAAAACCAGAGTAAGACAGGAAACAAACAGAGGAAATTCCTCCTCAAACTGATGACGCAGCAACTTAAGATCCAGTTATGTTTGTTTTACTGTGACGACACAAATTGATTCAACTCAGTTTTATTTAAAGAACGACAATTCTTAGCATAAGTCATTCTAGGGCGCCTTAAAATCTTATATTAGAGGGAGAAACCCCAAAAATCCAATGAATTCTGTTGGGCGAGCATTTCTGGCGACAGTAGGAATGATGCTTTTTAAGCTACATGGACAGAAATATAACTCACATATTACAGACAGTAGGCGCTCGGCTTGCAAACGTCCTCATGTTGCAGTCTGAGGACATGTACCGTCTCACCTCAAATTCAATTACAACAACAGAGACAGGCAGTTAAGTGTGCGTTGCGTGCATGTAGGCTGCATGGACGGATACATGTGCTTCAGAAAGTGTGTGTGTGCATCTGCTGTCTCCTTGCACATACAAGTACAGCATGTCTAAACGGGGCCATGTTTAAGCCTTGTAAACACTAAACATGGTGGGCTGTGACCAGCCTTCAGCTGTGCTGCTTGTGATTAGCAGGTTACAGTGGAGTGATCAGAGAGAGCCAGGCGAGCGGAAACCAGAGAATGTGTTTTATGTGGACCTTATTTTTGCATATATTTCCCAGAATTAGCTCCACCGTGGCGGGACTAATTTCAGACGTAGAGATGTAAATGCTAAATATAACACGGCAAACATCTAACAGATGCAAAGACAGAAACTAATAAAATGCACAGACTTTTTTTTGCCAAGTTAGTACATAAATGTGCATTGATGTGGAGCGTGCACACATGGAGTGGATGCAGTATGGGTAGCATAGTTGTGCTATATATGCTTCCTGTAAAGTTTTCCTTGAAACGAAAGTTCACGAAATTATCATAAACGCAAACAAGATACCGAAAATACGAGCATGTGTGGAAAATGTGGCCGTTTCTATTTGCGTCTGTGTAATAGCCCATGCAGGCCCAAAAATCCGAGGTCTAAGGTGTCTCATTATCAAGTTCAGAGAGCAGATGTGCAACACTTCCTAGCATGCAGAGGTGCTAACTGAGGTGGCGTGGAGGGATCAAAAGAGGTCCAGCCTGAGCAGCCCATTACCGCCATAAACAAGCACGCACTGGCACATACATCTTCAAGTACCTCTTACCCCCGGTTGAGCCCTCTTTGTGCTGCTGTTGCCCTGTTGTCCACGTCTGTCAGCAGCCTCCCCTACACACAGACCAGCAACACTGGCACAGGAGCGCATGAGCAGTCAAAATAAAGTTATCTGGAGGTAAACATCGACTTATCACAGAGGATGAAAGAGAGGGAAAAGCCAGAATGAGCCAGCGAGAGGCGTTATCTGCGATCATCAGCCCAAGAGAGAAGGTGTTGAAAGGAGAAGGCCCCAAATCCTAGACATCTGTATCTGAGAGAGCAGGAAACGCTCATTGACACAAGGGGAAAAGTAACACACCGTAACCACCGAGCGCATTAGGTTCTCCAAAAACACTCCAGCTGATCACAAGTTGGGGCAAGATGCCGCGGAGTGAGTTACAGCGGCAGTCGGTGAGGCATGGAGGTGACGCTGTACAATCTGGATGTAAATACAAAAACACACAAACACACTGTCCTGCTGTCTCGAGATAATCAGAAATGAGGGAATGTGCACTATGAGTCAGACCAGGCTGTTTACAGTCATCAGAGGATGTGGCAGGAAAAGGCCAAATCACTCACATGTTTTAAAGACTGCAGGGGGAAAGAAGAAAAAGAGGAAATGAGTAGAAGGCTCTAATAAGAGCTCTATGTGAGTGTGTCAGTGGGTGACAGCATGTTGGCAACACCTCCACAATTAACACCTTATTATTCACACATACATCATTGTGTGTGTGTCTGCTTTAGAGGTGGGGTTATAGAGTTGTGAGGCCGAAGAGGGAGTAGACCACCGCCTATTATTCTTTCAAATTCTTTTTAAAAAACTTTTGACAACATTCTTTTCATGCACCCCACATGACTAATTTGAGGGTAAAAATGGTATTTTAATAGATTATCAGAGCAAGAATGACCAAAATGTTTATGAATGACATGGATATATGAGCCAAATTTATGTGTAACGTTTACAAGAATCCAATTCTGTCTTTTATACAGTAAATGAGCTGAGATTTAGAATTAATCTGACTGATTAAAAGGTGGGTGATCTATCTTATTTATCTGGGTTCAGTTCACTACACATTTGCAATATGTCTGTGCATGTAAGCTTGCATTTCCATAAGACTTCAAGATACAAACAAAATAGGATCCTGTTCATCAAAGCAATCCTGAATGTGTCATTAGTGGTCAAACAGAGGACAAACGCAAGGATTTTTGCAGTAAATACAAGAGCTGTAGTAAACCAAAGAAAACCTCAGTTGAGTGAAATCGAACCCACTCTTCAACAAATTGATCACGAAGAAATAAATAAATCTGCAAATTATCTATATATTAACTAAACTGGCCTCAAGTCCACTACCTGTTAGCTTTATTAGCCTAATTCGATAATAAATCAACATATAAAGCTAGTATTTGCTTCATATTAAAGCATTCAAATCCAATTTTTAATACTAAAATGGAAGTACTCATGGAAACAAGACCAATAATTTTCTAACCAATGACAATTTGGTCAGATGAAAATGTATCAACTGACCAGCTAACCAGGACACTAATCAATTTAACAGCATCACCAGACTTGTACTATATTAAAACTTGATGAACACACAGTGGATGTGCTCTCACCTTTGTGCAAAAGTAGGTTTTCCCAGATGATTTAAAGGTTTGTAATAATAAATATCACATGTTCAATGGATGGAATGGTGCTTCTTACCATCTTAGTGTTTTCATTTGTTTCTAAATAACACGTGAGCAGAGTTCGACTGGATGCGATGCTTTGCTTGCTTCACATCATCCATTTCAAACATGTCATACCATTTACAGTCAGCTTTATGGGGCATGATAACAAAAACACAGGATATCATACATAATTTAATAAAAGCTTCATGGCATGTGGCGGCACACAAAAAGGGCAAATTGTCTATGGGGCACAGCGACTCTATACGGTTACTGAGCAGACCAGGAAGCTGGAGATGGACCATGGACTCTTCTTCCTCCCCAAAACTTCCCCTGTGAGCAGACTTCATCATCACTCAGCGCTTTCAGATCTGTAAGCCAGCACATGTAATGTCCATGTTGTGTGCAGACAGTCTGTGAAAAATGAGCTTTAGCACTAACTGGAATTTTGAAAGTGAATAGGAGGAAACAGGAGCCAACTGGGGCCAAACTGCACAAACAAGAGTTAAACAAAACCAACCGGAGCTAACAGAAGCTATCAGAAACTTAGACCCATTAGAAGCTAAGATAAGCTAGTGTTTGTCAAGCTAGCATTTGTAACTATTATGAGCTAAGAGAAGCTATCTAGAGCTCACAGGGGCTAACTGTAGCTAAAGGGAGTTTTAGTGAGCCAATAGGAGCTAACAGGAGCTAAAAAGTGTGAAGAGGAGATAAATAAAACCAACTCTAAATAACAGACACAAGTAGGAACCATCAGAAGCTAACAAGAGCTACTAGAAGGCAACAGAAACTTTCAGAAGTTCATGGGCTAGCTGGAGCTATCATGGACTTTGTTTTACTGATAGAAGCTAACAGGAGCCAACAATAACCTCGCTAGTGTTAAAAGGCAATAAAAAGAAATCAATGAAGCCACCTGGAGCTAAAAGTAGCTAACAGCAGTAATCAAGAGCAAACAGGGGCCTTTATGAGCTAACAAACTCTCTGGAACTTAATCTAACAGAGCTAAAGGGAACTTTCTTCAGGTAATAGGAGTTAACGGGAGTTCACAAAAGCCAATTGGAGATAAAAGGTATTTACAAAAAGAAATCAGAACAAACGTGAGCTGAAAAATGCTAGCAGGAGGTAGCCAGAGTTCACTCAAGTTAACAGAAGCTAACAGGAGTTGTTGGTAGCTAACAAGAATCATTAGGAGCCAACTGTAGCTTTTTGGAGCGTTATGACACTAACGAAAGCATTCTTCAGTTTTCAGGAACTTACACAAGCTCTCTGGAGAGTGAAAATCAGCTCCAGTTAATGGGAGTACATATGACCTAGTAAGAGCCAACTAGAGCTAACTAAGAGAAGACAACAATGGCCAGCTGGTGATAACTGGAGCTAACATAAACTAGTAAGAGGCATCAAGAGCTAACTAGAGCCATTAGTAGTCAATTGTAGCTGTTTGGAGCTCCAAGGTGTTAACGGGAGCTTTCTTTAGCTAACAGAAGTTTCCACGAGCTATCTGGAGATCCAGAGAGTAAAAAGAAGCTAACAGGAGCTTTCCTAAGCTAAAAGGAGTAAACAGAACCTAACAAGAGTTAACTGAAGCTAAATAACAGGTGTCAATGAGATCCAGCTGGAGCTAACAAAAGCTAATAAGCGCTTTCAGGAGCTAACAGAATCCATGTGGAGCTCAAAGCACCAAAGAGGAGTCAACAAGAGCTTTCTTTAGTTGATAGAAGCTAACAGGAACTATCTGTAGCTAATAAGAGCTAATTATACCTAACAGAAGTCAGTAGGCGCTTACAACAGCAGTAGCAGCACTGGTGCACTCAAAACGTCTTCAGAAATGTTCAAGTTGAATTAATCATTACACTGATAGATGTCAGCAGAGTTTAAAAACAGCCCGCATGTTGGGATCAGAGGTCACGATACTAAACCCCTGCCACTTCCTCTCACCCTGAAGGTCATTTATAACAGCAACTCAACAGTTTTCTCTCACAGACTCCACTACTCCTCCTCTCGCCAACCTTCCCCCTTCCTAACCTCCCTTCTATCTATCTCTTCCCCTCCACCTCCCTATCACCCTTCTCTCCTCCTCCCTATCCTGAAAAACCTGTGTGTATAACTTCAGCCTTCATACTCAGAGCAGATACGTGATAAGTGTGCAGTTGTGTGTGTTTATGTGCGTAATTAACGAGCTTGCGGGGGTGAGGACTTTCTGTCAGATGGCTGTCTCCATGTGCAATCAGTGGTTACCTTGGAAACACATGGAAAAGAACCAGATTTTCATTACAAACTTTGACAGACGGAGACAAGCTGCCAGCCTCCTAATTCCAACATTTGTCCTATCTCTGACCTTTTAATTACACACAATTACAGAGACAAATACACACATTTATCTCCCTCATGGCTCTCTGATATCACAAAGTGTGTCCTTGATATCCACAGTTATTACCCCGAACTTCTTGGGTCGCTCTTTGTAGTCCGGTTGCTGTCCGTTGGGTTATTTATCACCCAGCGGTAAAAAGGAGGGGGCTCGCCAGGCGCCCGGGCCTTATTAGTGAGATTTACAGTGTGCAGGAAAGGCTCTCAAAGGGGGAACTCTGCTATGAGCACCATCAGCTGTTCATCAGATAACACCCACATGGTCGGACCAGTACGAGGTCCATGCATGGGAACTCAAACACACACACACATACACAAAGGTGCAGCGGAAACATGCCAATTTCCCCACTGGGTTCAAAACATGGACCGGAGTGACCTTCCACTGTCTGTAGTGGGTTTTGTTAAGAGAGTTCAATGTGATTTGAAGGAACTTTCCCATAAGGCTGCCACGGACGCAAGTTTTACTACAATAACAATCAAATCTTAGCCTAATTCAGATGTGTTATTGTAGGACGGTTATGTTATTGTATTGCAACTTCACTAGAAAAACTTATTCACACAGGACTACTATTACTATTGTTGACAATGGCCACAATTTAAGTAAAAAATCCTCCACACAAAAAAATCCTCCAAGTCTTTACAATACAAAAAGCAAATGCACTGTCTACAATAAAATAATTCCAGAGGTCAATAGGATCAGAGGATATATTAGTCCTGTTTGAATCAGCATTTCAAGGGGTAATTTTTTCCTTTCATTTGCATGTTTTTTGTTTTTTTCCAGCCTTCCTTTTGCCTCTTTTCTATTTGAGAATTTTGGAGGCTGCATTGGCAATTATAAATTAAAGTATGGAGCATTCTGGGTCGCTACATCGCATGGAGACACAGTCTTAAGATCCCATTTTGTCTTTAAGCATCACAAAAGAAAATTAACCTTTTGCCAATCTAATACAGAAAGATATAAAAGGTGGAGTGGATGTAGAGACCAACCCTATCCATGAATGCTGCTTTCCTAATTGCAGCTACCATTACATGACCTAACTTTGCTTTAACACTGAAGTGAGTCTTCCTACATTTTTTCATACGTTTTCATTGGCTTAATATGTTAGTATTTTACTATAGGAATTGATCTTACAAGTTACATTCACGCTATGTCTTCTTTTTTTTTTTTTTTTTTTAAACAACTTTACATTTATTTATTTATATTGACTCATGTATATTCAAGTTTTTATCCTGTTTTCTGACTTGCCTTATGCAGTTGCCTGACTTTTAACATATACAGCACTTTGGTCAGTTCTGGCAAAATGTGCTATATAAATAATCTTGATCTGATTTAATACTAAATATTTTTTAATGACTTATATCAAGGGGGGTTATTTTGTCCCCCAAAAATAAGTTTAGTCACTACAATGTGATTAGTAAGCAGGCTTATGTCCTCACAACATGAGTAATACCAGAGTAGAGGCTGACTCAGTATGTCTACACAAGTACAAACTTGAGGTATCTGTACTTTACTTTAGTATTGCTACTGCTTTATACTTCTACTCTGCTACATTTCTCACCACCTCCAGCAGCATCTACTCTGGCTTCCCTTCCAGTCTTCCCCACATTGTTACCTGTACAGGTACAGTAGCCAATATTCTTATGTCTTATAGTTCAGTACTTTGTTTCTCCTTTAGCCTCAGATTCTCTCTGACCTTAGAGGCCAAAGGCTCGACTCAAATCAGCCATCTGCTTGTCTGTCCATTCTCTTCAACAGCCCGGTTCACCTCTGAGCTTCAGCCTGCCACTTCCTTTCCAAGCTCCATTTCCCTGCCAGCTCAACCACTGGATCATTCCGGTCTGAATCCAACCCCCTGCCCTCCGTCAGTCATCACCCAACTTCTGAAACTCACATTTTGCCATAAAACCTTTTCAAACTTCCCTCAGAGTCTGTGAGCTGCATCCATTTGTTGCTGAAAGTTGACACTCCACTACATTTGTCTGACAGCTTTAGTTACTTA
This sequence comes from Amphiprion ocellaris, assembly GCF_022539595.1. NCBI lineage: Eukaryota > Metazoa > Chordata > Actinopteri > Pomacentridae > Amphiprion > Amphiprion ocellaris. Next base: position 32,607,577 of record NC_072777.1, on the reverse strand, counting down.
ACAAATGAAGATTTTGCATATAAAAGTCAATGCTTTACTATAAATTAAACCAACTACACAACTACGTCACAGACAGAAAATTATTTAGTAACTATTTGTAACTAATGGAGTCATTTTTCAAAAAAAAGTTGCAAATAAATTCTTCATTCCAGCATCTCAAATATGAGGATTTTCAGTTTAAATGATTGGATTATGCTGTTTTTACTGAGCTTGGAAAATCCAGCTTTACTCATTGTGCATCTCCAACCTGGAACAACCTGCGGGAAAATGTAAAGCTGAACCCTGGTTTTTAATTTGATCTCATTTTGCTTCCAGATCCTCTTGTTTTAGTTCATTTGTTATTAACTGCCCTAAATTATGCTTATTTAATTTTACGAACTTTGGATTTTAAGATTTCTTTTACATTTTTTGAGTGTACATCTTTTATTTTCATATTCGGCTACATTCTAATGGGGCCGTCATACCTCAACATTCCTAGTATTCTAAAATGTAAGATTCCACAATGTGGTCCTAGGATTCCAGAATGTTGTCCTAGGATTCTAGAATGTTTTCCTGGTATTCTAGAATGTTGCAAGATTCTACAATGTTGTTGTAGAATTCTAGAATGTTGTCCTAAGATTCAATAATGTTGCTGGGTTCTAGAATGTTGTTGTATGATTCTAGAATGTTGTAAAATTGAACAATGTTGTCATAGGATTCTAGAATGTTATCCTAGTACTCTACAATGCTGTAAGCTTCTAGAATGTTGTAACATTGTAGAATGTTGTGCTAGTATTCTAGAATGCTCGGTGTGCTCTGAGTTTAAATAAAGGTTGAATAAATGAACCTCATGTGAGTTTCCCCGTTTTATTCCTACTTTGGGCATTCCGTATCCTTAGCTTGTTCCTCACACTGCATCTCCCCTCACCTCCAGATACACAAATAGCCTTGAGAGGCTCGTGGTAATGTGTTGGTGTTAGCAGTGTTGGTCACTGTCACACCTGATGAAGCCCGTCTCACCTGTGCAAGTGTTAAAGCTAAATGTGTGCTTGTCATATCTCATGTTGCTAAGCGGTGGCCTGCACGCTGTTATCAGGACTGTAAGTGTTGGAGTGGGTGAGAAAAGACAAACAGGGTCTCTTTCTGTCATGTGTCTCTGTCACAGCCTCTGGGATCAGCGTCTGGTCTGATAGCAGCCAGGAGCATCGTTTGTCACTTACTACATGCGTAAGAGCTTTTTGACGCGCAGATACCACCGATAGTCATGTATTTATGTGCAGGTGTTTGCCTTTTCTGTACTCATATAATGCCATAACCACCAACACAAACCCAAAAGTTATGTTTCTAAACTGAATTTTCATTTATGTTTTGAAAGGAATATATTTTGTCCGAAATACTTCGAAAGTCTTTGTTATGAGGTTGGAGGAGGCAAATACGTCCAACAAGACTTTCAGGTACGAGATGCATTTGGAGTGTTCTTAGACTTAAGTGGCATTTTCATGTGATATTTATTTACATTTCCACCAAAAGCGTGACTCAACTTTTTATTTCATATTGTTTTCAGTGGTCTCATTGGTCTTAATATGTTAATATCTTACTTTACAAATTCATCTTAGAAGTTGCTATCCACAACTATCCATTATGTTTAAATAGTTTTTTATAAGTTTTAATCCTGTTTTCTGTCTTGCCTTTTTGCATATATTTTTGTTGTCTAACTTATAATGTGCAGCACAATGGTGGAGCTCTGTTTTTATTTTAAAACATGAGTAATGAGTAATGTTAACCACAACCGTGCTTTTTTTTTTTTTTTTACACTTAACATGTAAATAAGCACTTTTTTCCTGAAACTTTTAATAATTATTTGCCATTTCCAATCATTAAAATACAAATACATATATTTACTCTTTCAAATAACAGCAAATATCTGTAAAATACTATTGTTTGCTGATTCAGATACAGTAAAAATAGTGTCATTTTATGGTTAGAGGTGGTAAAAGCACAAATTACTACTTCTAAAAATGAACCTATCAATACAAATTATTGACATAGACAATTTATCTACAGTTTTGGAATGTTTACATTTAGCATGTAAATTATTTTGGCTCTGTGATTTTACAACTTATCTGTAATTTAACAACACAGAGAAAATCAGCAAAATAACAGAAAATTGTTTAAAAAGTTAGAGCTAAAAAAAAAAGTTTGGCGGATATGTATAAAGTCTGTCCAATCGTGCAGTCAGTTACAGTTCAGCAATGCATTAAAATTTGCACTGTAGCAACACCTTGGCTCAAAATAAGCCACAACTTCATGGCTGGATGCCAGATGGTGGAATGCAAGTGCACTCCAAGGTACACCTTGTTACTTTAAACATTACTACAACTCTGGGTTTAGGCACCAAAACTACTGGTTGGGTGAGGAAAATGTCACGGTTTTGGTCAAATTATGACCCAATCACAAGATGTTCAAAACTTCTCCTCTATTCATAACCCATAAAAGGGTCACAAGTCTCATCCCATCTAATGTGTGACAGGGTGACAGAAAAGGCACAAAGGTAAAGTCATCAAATAAATGGCAAAAATATGTTGACTGTAAAGGGATTTTTAATACCTTGGAAACAAATATAATCTAGGAGAAAGTACACTTCCCTCAGCATTCAGTATCTTTGCATGATCACTATTTGTGCAAGAAATGACAGTCCGGAAGTGAAAGCAGAAAATGTATATCAAGAGCAAAGGCCACTGGTTTCTTTGTAATGTTGTCCAAGTCTTGCAATCTGCCTGGGAACAGAAATTCTCTCTACTCTTAAAAATACTGAGGCTTAGCAATTTCTTTGGCATGAGACCGACAGACCAACCAGGCACAAAGCCCTTCACCAAGACCTTAGATTTTGACATCGATCCAGGCTCTTAACTGTGATGTTATATGTATGAGGCCACTAAAAAAGATCTTTCACTATCATCCATATGCAGCAGCTTTTTCCTTCCTCCCAGGCAGCAGCGGTTGAGGGCTGGATGCTCCTGTCGAGTCCTCAGAATCCGACGCAGTGATTTCTTAATCTGTTTTCTTGGCCTCCGCTGCGGATACAACAGCAAAGTGTTTCTTATGTGTGTGCTTGTGTTTGGATTTCTGTGCGGATGTGTGTGAATATGATAACTGTGATGGGGTTATTTTAGAATCAGTTCCTCTGTTCCTCTGAGGCCGTCAAAGAGACAGAGAGGCAGGATGAAAAAATGGAAAAAAGAGCAAAGGAAGAGTGTGTGTGTGTGTGCGTGTGTGTGTGTGTGTGTGTGTGTGTGTGTGTGTGTGTGTGTGTGTGTGTGTGTGTGTGTGTGTGTGTGTGTGTGTGTGTGTGTGTGTGTGTGTGTGTGTGTGTGTGTGTGTGAGTGAATACAAACTGGCTGTATTTACATGGCAAAAGTTCATTTCTAGTCTTTGAAGTGGGGAGTATCAGTGTCTTAAGAAAACACTCAGAGGAAAAGGCAGTTGGCTGTGTTTGTGGCTGAGAAGGAAAGAGAAAAGCATGAGAAAAAAGATGAAACCATTAATAACTCTTTTATCTCAGAGGTCTCTCTTTGCCTTCATCTTCTCCTCATCCTTCTTCTGCTGCTCTCAATCTCTCCATTGGCTTTTCTTTCACTACTTGTCTCATAGCAGCAGAATGATGAGCCTCGGTGACTCTAGCCCTCATAAATTTGATAATGAGTCTCTTCATTACGGTAAAAAGTAGCTCCTCCCATCTCCTTGTGCATTTGCGTTTCGTTTCCCCCTGTCTTCACCCTTATCTAAGCCTCCTCGGAGACAGATTACATGCACAGAAAACAGTCAGAGACGACAAAGCAGTAGATTTATGAGAGGACGATAAAACACAAGTAGTGAGAAAAGTAGTGAGAGAGGGAGGTCCCACAGTATGAGCAAAGACAAAAGAAAATCTGAGAAATGCTGCTTGAAAAATAGAGCTGGACAGAAGTTATGGATGTTGAACTGCCCGTAAGTCGTGCCAAAAAGAGCAGAGGTTAAAACATAAAGCTACACAAAATCCTGAGTTCATACTGCTCCGTGTATCAGCACTTATGACACATAATATATCATATTGTATATATTCCCATCAGCCTCAGCTGTTCCTTGTGTTTAGCGTTAATTAGTGAATGCCAGCAAGTTAAATTTAGATCAGGACTTTACATACAAGGAATCCTTACATACAAGGAATTTGACTCCAGCAGTTTCTTTACTCTCAAATTACTTCAATAAAATAAAACATACATGCATTTGAGCAGGACAAAAATGTGTGTTTAATTTCGATCTACAACAATAGCTATGTGTAAAAGAGCATGTTCAGTGAAACAAAGATGTTGAACATGGTTAATAATATCCATCACATTATCAATTTACTTGCTAGTGAATGGGAGTCCTACATGACTGAGAATAAATTGTTTACATGTTTTAGGACATTTTCCTGCAACATATTTGCCATGTTTAACAATATTCTAGAATCCAGCAACATTCTAGAATCTTGGCCTTGGACAACATTGTAGAATCTTTCAACATTCTAGAATGCCATCATACACCAACATTCTACACTGTTGTCCTGGGATTCTAGAATGTTGTAAGATTCCAGAATGCATTCTTTGTATTCTAGAATGTTGCACGAGTCTAGAATGTTGTGGCATTCTAGAATGTCGTAGGATTCTAGAATGTTTAAGATTCTAGAATGTTGTCCTAGTATTCTAGAGTGTTGTCGTAGGATTCTAGAATGTTGTAAGATTCTAGAATGTTGTAAGATTCTAGAATGTTGTCCTGGGATTCTAGAATATTGTAATATTCCACAATGTTGTCAGATTCTAGATTGTTGTAAGATTCTACGATGTTGTAGGATTCCAGAAAGGTTAAGATTCGAGAATGTAGTCCTAGTATTCTAGAATGTTGTTGTAGGTTTCTAAAATGTTGTAAGATTCTAGAATGTTGTCCTAGGATTCTAGAATGTTGTAAGGTTCACAAGTGCTGTTGTAGGATTAAGACTGTTGTAAGATTCTAGAATGCTTTAAGATTCTAGAATCTAGAAGAAAGAAAGACCAAATAAATGTGTTTTAAAAATGTTTTATAGGTAGACTTGTGATGACACACTGAGTCTGTTACTCTGATTTTATCTAGAATGTAAAAACCTATTTTTCACAACATCACAGCCTCAGAGCAGACAAAGCTTCACGCCCCCCCTCAGATCTCTGGCGTCCCCCCTGGGGGGGCGCGGACCCCAGGTTGGGAACCACTGCTATAGACTGTACATAAAATATGGGTGTAGCCTCTGTGATATCACTTACTGGTTAGTGCACTACTGTTTTGAAGCCTTGAGATTGAAAGCTGGCCCTTAACATCTGTTTTTTTTTTTTAATTGATCGTGATGAGTGAGGCGTGGCTCATGCCCACACGGTAGAACTTGTGAATAACCACACCTTAAAGCACATCCTGGTTTATCTTCTATTTTACTGTAACTGGGACCATAATTTGCATGATGAACATCATGCTGTTTGGAAATTTACCTGAAATTAGTAATTAAGACAGAATGCAGGTGTAAGACACTTCATTTTTCAGACCTGGTGGCTATTTCCACCTTTATGTGTATATATATATATATATATATATATATATATATATATATATATATATACTTCATGAGCTGTGCACTCTAGAAACACTTTTGCCATCAGTATTTTTGAAATCAGTACTGTGTTAAATCACTGAAAACTATAGCTGTTGCAGGAAAGATCAGGATTCTTTGCAAATGTCATACCTAAACATTGCCCCACTTATATATATTTAAATATAAAACTCAAGATATGAAACAATGAGAATATCATCTGTCTAAAGCAAGGAAATTACAAGAAACACCTAGACTGGTTTTCCCAGATTCATCCACCAAATACTTGAAAACTGTTCACCCCAACAAAGACCCCTCACCCTTTATCCTCTCCACGTCATCCAAAAAGATTGTCCATAAAACTTTTGACAGGCAGCATGCGGGACTTCAGATGATGATACCATAAGATCGCATTTTTGGACCATTTGTCCATTAACAGGCGCAAAGACACAGCTTTGCGTACAACTACACACGGTCAACATGTGCGCGCCGGTTTTACTAACTCTGAGATGTCTCGTAATAATTTTTATTGAAAGTGACCTGTCTCCCCCGCTGCTCTCTCCTCATGGGCCGGATCCACACCAGACTGCCTCTTACTGTGCACTTCACATACTTCACACATCACTGTATATAGTTACTCTTAGGCACATATAGGGACACAACAGTTAGGGCCCCGAGAGCAGGTGGGGGCAGGAACGATGGGCTCTGTGGTGGGGTGGATGGCAGGGCTCTACGGCCTTGTCTCTTCCCCATCACCCACTTGCTTGCCTCCCCTGCTCTCTAATTTCTTTTTAATGCACCACACACACTCACACCTTGGGGGTAGGTCTGGGACGGCTCAGGGAACTTGGGCCAGGGCAGGCTGCAGAGTAGCCATCCTCTGTGGTCCTCTGGCCCGCCCCCTGGACGCCTCACCCAGCCTCCCCACTTTTAATGCACCACATGACACTCAGGGTTACACTATCACGGTGCAGGGATAATGTCTCCAGTCTGGGATCGGGAGACATATTAATAGGGAGTAATGGGGGGATTTCACTAATATGGCCTCGCTGGTGGGACCCGGCCCCCTTATGGCTATGGGGTGGCGGGGGTGGACCATCATCCGTGTTGCTGTGGCTGGGGGGTCCCCGGGACCTGGGGGCTGTGGTCGGGGGGGGTTCTCCTGCGTGCCCGATGGGTCCGGGCAGGTGCGATGGCTCTTGGTGGGCTGCGGGGGCTGGATTGGCCGTCCTGGTGGGCGCTGTGGCTGTACTGCGGGCTGGTGGCATGTGGTGGCTCTGTCCTGGTGGGTTGTCAGGGCGCATTGCGGGGGGTGGGGGCCCTGGGTGTACTGCGCTCGCCTGGGGCCTGGTGCGGGGGGTATGCGGGGTGCCTCCCTGTCGGCATCGCCGGGCCCCACCACACTGTCCATTTTTACTCTCTGGACTCGCATCGGGTCCCGGCTCCGATTTCCTCTGGCCGGCTCCCGGTGGTGGCCTGCCTTGTGATGGGCTGGTTGCCGCCCCTTCGGTGGGCCGCTCGGCCCCTGTGTCTGGCTTCCTGGCTGTGTGGGGCTGTTGGCCCCCTCGGGGGAGGGAGAGGGGATGGGGGTGGGCGGGTCGGGTGGTGGGGTGGGGGGTTCGGTGGGGGCTGGGGTGGGCGGGGTTGGGGTTTGGGTGGCGGGTGGGTCCTCGTGCCCCGGGCCGCCTGGGTCGGTCTGGGCGCGCTGGGGGTGTCGGTAGCTGCTCCCTCTTGTTCTCTGGGTCCTCGTCATTCACGGTGGCCCCGGTGGCTCTCTGGGGGTGCCGCCCTGTGGCTCCTACTGCCTGGGGGGAGGGGTGCCCTGTTGGCTTGGCCCTGCCTTGCCGTGATTGCTGTTCTGGGCTTCGGGGTTCTTCACACTTGCATGTTTGATCAGGTCTCGCCAGCTACTGCCGAGTCCCATTTCAGCAAATGATGGGTCCCGCCAGAATGTGCTGAGAATCTCTCCAGTCTCTACCCTAAACTCATTCTCTCTCGCACTAGCATCCTCTTCGGGCCTATTCTATTCTATTCTATACTATCAAGACACACACAATTATGGTGCTCAGTACCGTTTGTTCATTTATTATTGAATCTCTTTTTCTTTTGTGTTGGTTTGGTTTTCTTTTCTTTTTTCAAATTTTTATTTATTTTTTTTTTTTTTTCTATTGATGGACAGTTAGTAGTTGGGCATAACACACCACCTTACAATCTTTAATTGCAATAGCAACGCCTGTTATTTTCTATCCCTGTTCATCCTGTTCGTCCTGTTCGTCCTGTCCAGTCTTTGTTTCCCCCACACATCACTGAGGTGTAGCACTGCCCTCCCTGGCTCATAATAGGGAATTCTAATAAAGAATATCTGCTTAGCTTTCAGGGAGGGCTGGTGATGGTCACACACATGCACTAAATATTAAAATATTTGGTTGCAAGACTAAAATATGCATCGATCTCATATAATGTTGACTCCCCTTTTGTGGAGTTAAACAATGAGAACAAATGCAGACAAAAAAAAAGAAAAAAAAAAAAAAAAAAAAAAAAAAAAAAAAAAAAAAAAAGAAAGTGAGAGGGGGAACGGCGAGATAGAGTCAGAGCGAGACAGACACGTGGAGACAGAGAAGTGGGGAGGTCACTGCAGGAGCTGGTATCTCCAGATAAAATAATCTGGTTATTCTCAGCAACACCAGGAGGAGACATGCCTTTTACATGGCGTGGACCTCTGAGTGTGTGATTACGTATGTATGTGTCTTAATTACATCCACAGGGAAAAGATACGGTGCATGAACCCCGAGTACTCAAATAACTGAGGAAGTGAGAAGATGCTCTGAAATGTCAGAATGTTTATATGCATCCTGCACAGAAACACGTATAGTCATCGTAAAATTATAAATATATACTGCAGAGCTTGTTTGTGTCATGTGCTGACTCTTCAGAGTTAGAGTGATATTATTTTCTTATGATTTAACATAAAACTAGTACAGCTTCTTTGTGAAAACTGGAACAGTATCATGTGGTGAACTAACAGTTTCATTTTCTTATACTGCTGGTTAAGGCTTTTCATTAACAGCACCACATGATTTATGATTTTACCAAATACAATATGCTTGGTGCCCTCTAATTTTCTCTGTGGCATAATCTTGAAACAAAATCTCTCTGATTCATATTCTTTCTGTGTTCAGGCCAAAAGTTGGTTAACCTCCTGCGGGCCTCGGCACAGATCACTGACACTCAAATGTTTATGAGGAAAAACAGGAGTCCCTGGAAAATATTGACAATAAGTGGATTTTCCTAGTAAAATAAAGGTAATTGCCTTTGGAATTAGTGTTTTTCTTTTACAAAAACTCAATATTTTTGAGTATTTTTGTGGGATCTGAGAACAGAAGTTCACTTAAAAAAATAACGGATTAATCTTCTAAGGCTGATTTCTCCTTATGGAATATAAAGAAATTGTAATGAAATACAGAGAATTTGGCAGGCTAAATTCCAACTAACACATCAACTCAGACACGACACGACTATAGTGGAGTTTTCTCTCTTGTAAAACAGCACAATAATGCAGATTTAGCTTCAGTAACATGGAAGCAGCATCATTCTACGTGTTTCTAGAAAACTGTGAATGTCTTATAATGCCAGTAATTATCATTTTTTTGTCAAAATGGACCAGATGCTATTTTAAAATCTGCACCACCGTGTGAAGAAATCATTCTTCATTTGGTGCTTTGGTGTAATGATAAGATGAAGCTAAAGTTGCCTTTTTGTCCTTATAGTCAGTTATAATGACTGTGATTTTTTTAAAAAAGAAGACTAGTCAATACCAGTCTATGCTGAATAGAAAATCTAAATACTTTCATACTGCTTTCTGAATCCCACATTCACATTGAAGACCTGTGATGTGTCACACTTGGCTGATACTTTTACCAACAGTGAAAGCATGGTGTTGATCTTCAGCGCTCATGATGTAAAGGCCCTTTCGGCTCTGCTCAAATATCCTACCGCTCACACATTTTCAGGACTTACTGACTGTATTTAATGACATTCAGATGATATAAAGACTTCATTTCAAGGTTTCTACCCGGGACACAAATGAGACCTTGGCTGCAATCGTCACATGGAGACCAACCAGAAGAAGAAGTAAAAAAAGAGGCCTGTGACTTATTTTGGGTGCTGAGCCATAGCTTAAGTAACCACTATCATTGACAGCATTCAATAAGTCTATTTCCAACTGTTTTAGTGGCTCAATTTTCACTGCCCCATTGCAAACAGATTGTGGGTTTAAGGCCAGGAAAATAGTCATAGGTTGAAGTTGCATCCAAGCGTTTTAGAGCGTAGAACTTTTGATGAAGGGTCAAACTCTTTAATATGCTACTTCTGTTGACATAAATTATAAATTCAAAGGATTCTGTTACTGTTTCGGTACAAAAAAAATGGCAGCAGCACGAAAGCAAAAATGGAATAGTGTTATGAATCATCATAAAGTTTTCTATGCTTTTATATAGCCTGCTGGTCTTCGTCTGTCCTCCACTGGACACGTGTCATTTCAGCTCAGGAGTAGATTCAAACGCTGTCACTGAATCAGACTTATTGTGATTTCATTTCAGTCATAACTGTTAATGAAAATCTTCTCATGTGCCACTTCCTGAGAGACCGGGCAGTACAAAGACACAAAAAAAGGACAGAAAAAGAGAACTACTGTTGAATATTATGAGTGTTTTTCTGGATGATTTTCTCTGGAAACCCATCAAATCAGCTCAATAAAGCCAGAACCATGTGAGACTATGGGAGGTATGCGGTAGGTTTTTGTTCTCTCTCCATACAGCTAAGAGTATGTGTCTACAAACGCGTGTGTGGGTGATTGTACGACTGGTTTTATCATCAAATTTCTCAGAAAATGCTCAACTCTGGTCGTGATGATGTCATAGCCTAATTCTAACTGACCCATCAACATCTGGCCAATCGCACCTCACCACCAGCTATCACCATCATCATCATTTCATGTCATCGGTTTTGTCTTGGAGCCCGCATTCGTTGAGGTACCGCAGCTCTGCTGAAACAAGGTTTTATGTTGAGGGGAAAGGAAGAATTAAAGAAGAATCCTACAGCTTTAAATCCGCAGACAGAAAAAAAACTGAGCAAACTTCTGCCTCTGGTCCAGAATTATGTTAAAACTGCACCTTTGGGAGTCAAAGTGATCTTAAACCTCAGCGTTGTTGAGGTCAGGGAGTCAGTCAGTTGAAATACCACAGAGGCACATTTTCAAGAAGCAGGACTGTTTAGTAGCAAGATAACTGAGCATTATCAATGAATACCTCTGAAGGCCATGCCACACCAGGATGCACTCGCCCAGCATACAGAAATGGAAATGTGATACGCTTTTACAGGCATGCTAGAATCATTTCTGAAACTATTCTGAAATGGAGACAGGTTTCTTTAATGTATTACTGTGAATGAAGCCAGAAAGAGGCATACATGACTGGCTAAAAGGTCAGAGGACAGAGATATCACCACTGCCCTTAAACATTTGCATTGACATTGCAAAATGATAAGATCATTTCTAGGGCCAGTGCCTCACTGGGTCAGTTATCAATGAACAGATGTTCCCTCTTAAGGCCAGTTCACGCTTTGCAGTTGTACACATGACTAAGTTTGGTTCTTCACTCAAATCCAGACTACAAGTGTGCCAACTTGTCAATTAAAAGTTAGAATTGGCATGAGAAGACTGTGTGAAGAGATTTTTGACTATCCACACCTTTCTAATTCGTCATTAACAGAGTTGTAATTAAAGCAGTCGGTGCAGGACTTCACAGGAGCTTTGATACGTACGTTTTCCATCAACGGAGCCCAAACATAACGGGAAGTTCTAAATTCTCCAGATATCCTGTGTTACGTTCGCCTCAACGCACCTCAAGTATATTTACTGATATAATGCTACAGCCCAATCTACAAGTAGCTGCTATATCATGTTAAAACTGACCCAGGTGTTTTTGTGTGTTCGACATGAGGTCTAATGCCACCATCTGTGCAGACCACTTATTATAGCATGAACCACCTATCAGCTATTGCTCATGGAACTGGCCCTTGATCCTTACAGTTTTATGTTCTAGTTTAACCATTCAGATCAGTTGCGTTTATTTTTCAAGCAGCTACACAGTTTTATTACATATTTTTGTTTAAACATATAAAAGCAGCTTCATCATAGCAACATTAGCTAAGTTTGCTAACTAGTGTGATCTCAGGTTTTTACGCCATCAAACAGACAGTCTACTACTTAGAACATTCAAGTGAGTTTTTTATATTTATCGTGTCTCCAAACTGCATATTTGATAGAAGGTTGCACATTATATCATTTTCATATTGACATTTTGTTTGATGTGTGTATGCACAACAGTCACATTGCAGCCAAATGAACTCACAAACAACATAAAACACCACAACCTTATTTTTCTACTTGATATAAAAAGAAAAGTCCCACAGTTCGAATTCTCAGTGACTAATCTACAGGAGAAATCTGTTTGGTGCTACACATTTACTCTGATTTAAGGGTCCTTGCTCACACTGAATTCTGTTTTTAAGTTTATTTGCAAGACATAGAGTTTGTTGACATGCAGGTGCCACATGTGCACAGCAAAATGAGCGAGAAATGGGAGAGAAACACTAAAAACAAAGATCTGGTTCCAAAAAACAAAGCAAAACAAAAAAGTCAGCTGTATTGAAATATTTCATCTACAGAAGGGACGATGTTTATTAAAAACAGCGACTCTGCTGGCAGTGACTTGCAATTGTTGTCACCACACGAGGCAACACAAATAATTTGTTTGACCATTTAAATCAGCACCACAAAGGTCTGTAGAAAGAGTGCAAAGCCAGATCTGAATGCCATCCAAAGCAAGAAACGATTTCAGATGCCTTTGTCAGCGTTACACCATATGATAAAGATTCTGTACAGCTTTAACAAAAAAGAATAAAAAATTATTTTCTATGCGGCTGCAATCCCCCATGATCTTTCTAGAAAGACAATTAATTCCAAATAGAGTAATTCAGGACATCTGCAGAAAAATCTTGTTTTTTATGTGTATTGCAGAAAAGCTGAATATCGCAACGTCCAACATGTTCCAGTGTCATGCAGTCTTACTTTGTCATTGATGAATTTAAAGTGTTCCCACACAGCTAAAGTCTTCGGGATTTTGTCTTCCCTCTACTGCCTGGATGAACTGTAGCGTGACGTTTACTGCTAGAGAGAAGCGTGTCAGGCTAAGATGTATGTCTATATTTTAACACTGCAACTTAAAATTATAAATATAGTACAAAAATAGTTTACAGTTCACCTTCACTGAAAGCCTACATTTAGCAAAAGAAAAGGATCATCTGACTCCCAAAATTCAAACCTTTACAATTAATGATTTTCCAAATAGTATAATAATAGTATAATATTCCAAATTTCTTTCAAGCTCTGTTTCTATTAAAAGAGTGATGAATCAACATTTGATGAGTTTTTAAAAAATGTTGAATTCTTTTACTTTTATTGCATCATTAACACATTTTACGTAATAAGTTTATCTGATTATTTTACAATGCCTAATTAATGTCATATACATATAATATCTTAATATAATGTCAAACATTTGACACTTTGAGGTTAAAAGATGACTGGAACAGGCAGATTGAACACATGAAGTTCACCCAACTACTACACCAATTGTAATTTTAATTACAGATGAAGCAAATTAAAAATAAATCAATTCATAAAATGTCATTATCCTGCTTTGTTGGCATTGTTTTTCTTCTTTTTGTTTCTTTAAGAGGTAGCATTGCAAGAAAGAGGAAGAAATTGCAATGAAAGGCAAAAAACAAGGACTAAAATAAGAAATTAAAATCAATTCCAATACTGTTCTCTCGTATATCTGCTGAAATGCATCAGTGTGTAATAATATATGGAGAACTCTTCTACATTCTTTCCAGTAGAGACTGTTAAAGCATGTCACAGACCTTTAAACTATGTAAAGGTTAAGCGCTCTTGCATGGCTATTAAATCCTAACAATTACATCTGCTGTGTGAGTGTGTGTGAGTGTGTGTCGCTGTGTGTGTGTGTGTGGGTCTCACACAGGTATCATGGCACATTGAATGCATATAAAATTGAAGGTGAAAATTCATTTTTTCCTACCACCTAACTTTGCCCTGGTTTTTCCATCATGAAGCTGATCAGAAGTGGCACACACAAATATGACACACACTTTCTCCTGTTTCCTCTCGCGCACACACACACACAAACCACAAGCCCTCACAGACCTGTAAGTGCCTGTCTTTAAGCATTAAAACACTCCGAGGTCTCCAGGATGGACAGAAAGAGGGAGAAACAACATGTCGGTCAGCCAAGATCCAAAAGAAGACAAAGCTGGACTTGTCTCTGACAAACCTATTATACTAGTATTATCATAAACCTCCTATTGCTGCAGCCATATCAAGCATAAAAACTGCTACCACCATGACAACTTACATTCTCTAAGTGTTCTTCACTTCTTCTTTGATGTGTATCTGAAAAAAAAATCCTCAGTTTTCACTGGAAATATGGTCCATTCAAAAGCAAAAAGTAGGTTATTGGAGGTGATTTTTTTTCTTTAAACCTCTTTTTAAAAGAAGTTTGGAATATTAAGAAATCCAGCAGACCAGGTATAGTATCTGTGGAGAATGGTCTGACCCCATTCATTATCATTCTGCTAATAGGGGAAATACACTCTGGCTTGTTTGTATTTCTTTAAATCAATCACAATCATCGTGGGCGGCACTGAGCCCAGGATGCAGCAACAGTGTCCCTGCAATCATAGCATCAACAAGAACTTGTTAAAGTGGAACAATAAAGGCAGGGTTATGCTTTCTGCACAAATGAGCAGCGCGGACCTCGCAGATGAATCAAGCATAAAACAAGCTTTACACTCAGGGAGGTGAACATTATCAATAAAATAGCTAATTCTGAAAGAGTAAAGCAGGTCTGCCTAATGTCGCGATCCAAATATTCTATAAATATTTACATATTGTTATATATTTTATTTAACGTAATACACTTTTTAAAAAATGCTATTTTCATCTAAGTTGCTGTTTGGAGGTTCTTGTTTTTCTTAGATTGGATTTTGAAAATGGGAACATACTGATAGCGACAGGGAAGTAAAATGCAGCTTTAAATACACATGCAGAAATTTACATGAGTACAAATTTATACCCGCCATCTACATTCGATAAATCAGACTAATTGCACATAAACTCTCTCAAATACTCCAGCCATTAAGTGAAATTTATACTGCTATTATCGTGCAACATTTTAAGAAATATGATTATTTTCTTATAAGTGCCATGTCTGCGTGTAGGACAGAGCTGGAGTCAGCTTAGCCTAGCTTAGCATAAAAACTGGAAACAGGAAGAACAAGAACATACTAGTCTGTCCAAAGAGACATAAAACCATTCAAAAAGCTCTAAACTAAAGGATTAACATGTTACAGTCATGGAAAAAATAATTAGAATACCCTTGTTTTCGTCCATTTCTTGTTCATTTTAAGGCCTGGTACAACCAAAGATACATTTGTTTGGACAAATATAATGATAACAAAAATAGCTCATAAGAGTTTCATTTCAGAGCTGATGTCTAGACATTTTCCATGGTTTTCTTGATAATAACCAAAATCAGTTAAGTTCTTACATCAATAGCTATGGCACTGTTCTGCCAAAAACAGCTTTTAGGATTCCATGTTTTCTTTTCTGTCTGTTTTAGTCACATGATGCACACAGGAGTTAGTACTGATTCATATCCATTGTTTTTGATGAAATATTATGGAATCAGCTGCATTTTCTGTCCTTTTCATTGTATTCTTCAGGTAATACACCTTTAGTGGTACCAGGAATTAAAATGAACAAGAAATTAAAGAAAACATAGGTGGTCTCAATTTTTTTCCATGACTGTATATGTACTTGTTTAACAAGTAGAGAAGCAAAAATTTATGAACTTTAGGTGGAGTTGCATGTTAGAACTATTTGTTGAGAAAAAAGAGCCAGACTATTGGACAGATACTGTACTCAGCAACTTACTTGTTAATTAAGAAATAGTTTGATCAAGTAACTGTCAATTTTTACATTCTTGCTTCTCTATAGGTGAAATAAAAATGTCTACTCATTCTGTCTGTCTGTTTTAGAGTTGTTTGTAGACTTATTTTTAACTTTAGTCCAAATCAGGCTAAAGTTTAACCTGCCTCTAGTCTTAAAAGTTGCTTTTAAGCATCTCCACTGAATGTACACCGTATATTGAAGCGTAGTCTGATGTGCACCTCGTCAGAAATATAATCATAATACAAGGCAGCAACACTGAATGGAAGTGATTCGCCTGTTTGGTCGTAACCTGCTGTGTTCACACCACGTATGAATTTGTGTAAGGATAACACTTTAGTGACACACAGATGCTGTCATTGTATCTGACTTGGTCATGATGCAAACACAAGAGATTCTGGTTTTTATAGCTCTACCAGTCCTTGTATAGGCGCAATCGGTTGAGACATACTCTCTCTTTACCTCTCTGCATTAATTTAAGTGAAAGTAACTGTAGTTCAACGTTAATTAACTCCAACTCAAACATGATCTGCTCCATTACAGCTGCCATTGTTTTCTAGGACATGAAGAAACTCAGCGACATAGAAACTCCAGCGCTAACTAGTGTTTTGGTGGTGATTCAGACACACCAGCACACCGCTATAAAAGCTCGCAACGTGTAGATTTAACATACACCAAGCTCAATGCTCAGCTAGGCTAACCATCCAAACTGTAGCTCTACTATCTTCTCATCTATCCCTTAGAATAAAAAAGTAAATATACACCAAAATGCTGAACTGTTCCTTTTCCCTTTACTGACACAGAAGAATGTATCGGCCTGTGTTCAAGGTGCTGATGCATGCAGAGGAATGCACACAGTCGCTTTGTGTGATTCTTTCTTGAGAAACAAAGAGTACAAAATAAACAATATTTGAAGTCGACACAACTACAAAGTGGAAATCATCACATTGGCCGAACCACATGAAACAATAACTATTAAGTCATTCTCCCGTGCTCTTAAAATCCATAATATGTCCAGTCTGTTATTCGTTTCCTCGCTTTTTAAGATGACATGCTGAAATGTGCTGACAATCAAAATAGCATTTGGTTTATTTTCTCTCCTCATGGTTACTCTGTATACATGAACATAAAACATGAAATGCAACTCATGGCACTGGCCTCAAACCCTGCCAAGCAATGACTCTGTGTGTGTGTGTGTGTGTGTCTTTACCCTGTTGGGCTTCAGATTTATCTTGATTGTTTCCTTCCACGTCCCTTCAAAAAGTTTTCATGTTTCTCGAGGGTGAAACTTTATGTCGACTGTGGTCTCGGGGTTTGGTTATTTTTGAAAGCAAATGCGGAGGAAATATCCCAAACATTTTAACGGGCTTTCTTCAAAGGAAGTCAGCTCTCTGTTGAATTTAATTAACAGACAGAATTGAGATTGGCCTTAAATAGCTCGGCTTTTTACTGCACTTTTTCAAAAGTAAAACATAAAACCACATATAGCAGTCATCAAGTCTGTGAATCGCCACCCCAGTTTATTTAAGCACAAAATTAGGCTAAAATGGGAGAAATCTTTATAAACATAGCGGGACATTTCTGGGACAAGCTCGACTTGAGTGCAGGCATTCGCAGCCAACGTGCACCCTGCAAGTTTTTAACAGCTTACATTACTAAGAAAAATATGGAAATTAGAGAATTACTACTTTGCTGCAATATAAAACACTTTAAAGAACAGAATAAACAACTTGATAAAGTATTTGTTGACATTTTAGATGGAATACAGACTTATGGTGACATTTTAATTCCAGGATCAGCAGCTTTAACCTCTTGGCTCCCAGTACACCCAAAATAACCACTAAAAACCTTGTTTCTCCAAAATATCAGCTCTTATGAGTGGCAGTGTCAAATGTAGAGCTGCACCATTGTGGCCAAAATGCTATTCCTCATTATTTTTGATCAACATTTTGTATATTTATCCTGAAAGTGCTGCTTTAACTTTCATGTTGTGCTACATTCCTGCTAGAGGCAACATTTTTGCATCAAAACTGAAATAATACATAAGATTGTACTGAATGTCTTTACCCATATTTAAAACGGCTTTTACATTCACATTTCATGATGTAGCTTCGCTGTTGGATATGTTAGTAGACGCTATAGAAGCCTAGAGATACAGTGAGGTAGTGTTCATGCTATTTTATCTCTTTGCCTTCATGCATTAATCTTTTTGCAGTTTTTTCAGGAGATTGAACACACCCGTTGTGTTGCATTTTTTGCATTTGTTCTCGCTTAACATCTCTTTCCCTAATTCAAAAAGACTTCCAAACAATGGAATATGATCCATTTTAGCAACTAGCACAGCTTCTGTTTCAGACATCTGATTTTGCCTGTCTGCTTTCTGTTGTGTATCATGCTTCTGCTCTGGACTGCAGCTGCAACATGCAGGAAACTTTTGTCCAGGCTGCTGTTGCAAAGATGCATGGAAGGCGGCGTGACGGCTCCCCAAAAGAGAAGCCAAACCATGTCAAACCAGTGGCTGGTTGTTAGGATAGGAAGCGCTTTTTTCTATTAAAGACATTAGCTTTGGTTTTTTAAACATATGAAAGGAAGTAAAAGAAGGAGAAATTGTTCAACCCTGGAATTCCGTTATGATCCATTATCTGCCTTATCAGAAGTGGTGCACAGGGATGGAAATGACCAACAGTCGGACATGTTGGTTGACATCTAACATGTGATCTCCTGCAGTCCCAAACCAATGTTGGATTTGGAAAAAACTTTTTATAGCTCCCTATCTGAAACTTCAGATTTAGCATGTATTAAACTTTTGGTATAATGGAGTGGGTTTGGGCCTTCTGAAATATAGCAAAACTCCATAACAATAAGTACAGATTTTTCATTTGATGCAGAGTTTTCTTTGAGTCAAGTGGCATTTTAAAAATCCATATCACATTCAGTCATGGTTATTTAATCATGGGAAGCCAAAAATGTGATCAGAAATAATATTTGGTCAATTGTGCAGCCCGGATTGTTCAACTATAACATATCTTAAAAAGTGTAGGAGTGTTTTCGAACATCATCTCGATAACGAGTGTCAGTACAGCTTCAATAGCGGGCGACTGGACTTCTTTTTTTATGGTTCTATGTTCTGCCTCCCATCCAAGGTGTCGTCAGTCGTAGTACTTATTAGTCACATATTATACAAAACTGAGTCAGAACAGCTTCACCTCCATCTGCTCAACATGAGAAAGAGCTCCCCCCTGAGGCCGGCATCGATGCTGCACACAATTTCCCCTGAGAGACAATGGAGGAGAAAGGATGGAGGGCTCCAGATATGACAGAGAGGAATAAAAAGGGTGCAAGGGCAGGTAAAGTGACAGCACTTGTACATGTGTGATGTCTTCATTGGTCCAGTGTGTGTGTGTGAGATGTCTTCATGCTAGTCCCAGTGGGCTGCAGATTTTAACAGAGCATGGATCACAATTACTGTTCCTCAGAGGAAGAACAGCAAGAAAGGGACCTGAAAGCTCCCACTCTCACTCATACATCCACACGTCAGAGCTGCACAGCACACACACTACAGACATACTAACACACACACACACGCTCTAACACACACATCTGCTTTGCTCCTTAAGTCCAGCAGCTGAAATTCCCATCAGAACTTTAACATCGTAAAGCCCCATCATCATCACTGCTGCCTCTCTTTGGTTTCCTCCTTTGTTCTTCTGCCTCGCTCTCCATTCCTTCATCTCTAGGTCACACACTATTCTCTTACAGTATTTATTAAACACAAAAGAATAGTGTTTACTTTCATTGTCAAATCTAACACCGTTCAGCCCACTGGCCGCAAAGACGACTTCGTGACAATGGAAGCTTTTCAGCAGATATGAGAGTGTCAGCGGGTTTGTCCCCTCAAGGCGCCATCGAAGAGGAAAGATGGTAAAAGTTTTACTCGTCAACATGCAAAGCTCCCTAAAAGAAGACTATAATCTACACCAGTGATGCTCAACTTAGGGCTCATGGGCCAAAACAGTCCCTTGCTTGGGTGCTGGGTACCGGATAACTGACCGTTTTCTAATCTTAATGAAAAGAAATTAATTCATGCTACAGATGTTTTGTTTGTTCATGCTGTAAATGTTCCTTGGCTGTTAATTTGAATATTAATTGTTAATTTTATCTGATTAATATTATTATTTGTTTATTAAGAATGTGAACCCCAAGCAGTTTCTGCTCCTGCCACATTTTCACTCAGCGTAAGCCCATTTTTCACTGCAACATAAAGTCCAGCATCTCTATGGAAACAGCACAACTACGGCTAGAAGCACAAGCATAAAAACTTGAGTTGTTACTAATAATGATAGAAAACTGAGGCTTCATTAGCCATAGATAATTTGTCATTTACATCTCTGCAACCTCTAAATCTTGTGTTTTTTATACTACACTCTGCACATCACCTCTAGAAAGATATTTCACCATTTGGAATGTATCCTCCAGTAACTTGCTGAGTATATGCTACTCTACATACCATTTATGAGCCAAGCCACATATAGTTTTTTGAAGAAGTATGTTTTATTTTTCCTCTTCTTTGGTCTGTGTAAACACAGCTTGCAGTTCATCAAAAAAATTAACTAAATGTTTGTAACGTGACACAGATGACTCATACATAACTTGTACATTTTTTTTGTTTTTCACAAAATCTGGTGCAAATAGTTGATTTTTGTTGATGTTTCTGAATGAGAAATGTACAATAAAGTGATTAAATATCTAGATTTAAGGTCTGATTTGGTTGATTTTTCCATCTGATAATTCATTTGGTTGTTGCAGTTTCTTGCTCTAGTAAATGGTGTCATTTTTGGTGATATAAAGAAAACAAAAAAAAAAAACAGGGCTTTCAAAACCTTGCCTTTGGGTTTGTTGGGTTTTCTGTTAAAATTTATAGTCTTCACCTTGTTATGTGAAGCACTATGAGATGATATATGTTGTGAGTTGCCGCTATATAAACAAACTTGAATTGAACTGAATTGAATTGAGAAACCGGCACAAGGTTTAGAGCTTTAACTGGTCCTTCTCCCCCTGTCATTTTGCAGAAGTGGCCCCCAGACAAAGCAAGTTGAGTATCCCTGATTTACACCGCGATATAAGTGTGTGTTGGCTGCTTAGAAAGTCACACACAGTCTTTTCAGGCTGCCACAGCTTCACTAGAAGTCTTCCACATGGTCGTTCAGGGTGTCACAGAGGTGACAGCAGTGATGACTAAAGCAGAAGTCCCATCAGTTGGTGACACGAGGACACACAGGCGTGAAATGAGCCACCTCGGAGGCAACATCTTGCCAGCTCATTAGATTCACTTGGACAGTGGCCTTTAACACCCAGCGCCACCAAGAGAGCTGCACGGCCCCCCCACACTGCAACGTCCTCACACACACACACACACACACACACACACACACACACACACACACACACACACACACACACACACACACACACACACACACACACTCCGAACTGAGCTCAGAAAAACGTTAAATTAGTGAGGATACATGATTTTAGCTACATTTTACATGATTTATCTAAAAAAATGCTTTAGAAACCATCAGATGAGGGTTAAATATGCCTACAGTGTTTCTGCTGTATCACATGATCGTGGATGACTAATATATTTTATAGTGTTAACGGCCTTTTGCACTTGACAAGCTGTTTATTGCCTTCAACTAAAATAAGATGAGATCTGAAGGTCTTGTGTACAACGTGCTCATCCCTATAACATGCCACTGTCCAGGGTCAGAGGTCACAGGTCATCGTTAGGGCCTGCTGACATTCTGCTGACTGCTCCTTCAGCCAATCATCAATCAGTTTCCACTGTCAGGCTGCGTAACTGCAGCGACCAGCTCTGTCAGCAAGAGTGTGTGGGTGTGTGAGTGTGTGTGTGTGTGTGTGTGTGTGTGTGTGCGTGTGTGTGTGCGTACATTCCAACCACTGAAGTGGTGTGAGGGTTAAAGGTGAACCTTACGCAGCTCCTCATCAGCTCTCCTGGGGGGGGCTCGTCCCACAGACACAAGTAGATCCACACTTGTTGGCCACTTACTATTTAAGTGACACAAGTGAGTGTGACATAATGGTAACACAAAGACACAAAGTCACTGTTTGTTGCTAGGTGTGTTGACAGCAATCAGCTGTGTGTTCAGGGGTAAAAGATGAATGCTTTACTTCCACACAACCAGCTTTCTCCATGGCAAACTTGGTTTCATGTTTTGTAGTTCAAAACTAGTGCTGTCAAATTATTAAAATCTTTAACCAGTTTAATCACAGTATTGCTGTGGATTAATTTTGAAAATCACGATTAAAAATCATTCATTTTTAATCTAAAATGAGCTGATTAGCTTAGCTTAGCATAAAGACTGTAAACACATGAAAACAGTATGCCTGACTTTATCCAAAGTTCAAAAATGCACTTAATAGTATTTCTAAAGGTTTGTGCAGTGTGTTAATTCTGGCATCTGATTTTGATTTCATTTTAATGCTAGTCTAGTCAAATTTTAGTCATTTGATTGTAAGTAGTTTTAGCATCTTTTTAGTCAATAAAAACTAAAAACTTTGCTGTCTAGTTTTTGTCTGTGACATTTTTGTATCTTCGCATGCACAGCGGTAAGTCTACTGGGACAAACTTCTTGAAATGCTTTGCCAGAGACATTTTAAGGATTTTGAGTCATTCTGCGCTGCAGATGGGTTAACTGCATCAAAATTATTTATCAATTATTAATCCGCATTAATGCATCAATTTTGACAGCTCTATTCGAAACATTTAAACGGAAAATTAAATCGCTTTGAAATCTCATTGTCATTTTTCCATTTTTGTCCATTGCTTATATAAGGTAACACATTTTGCTTAATAATGTTCTTGCAAAGCTCATTAGATGACTGACCATTACCAACAAATCCACCATTCTGAAAACTTGAAAGCCTCGTAAAATACAGTACAGCCAAAACACTAATCAACAGAAAATGTAGGCATGCAAAAACAAGAAAAAAAGAGAGATAAAACTGGCAAAAAAAACACTGAGGGGAAAAAAGCTAATTAATAAAATAATAGACCTTAAAAATAAATGGAGCAATTAAAATTGAGGAAATTAATGAGGAATTTTATATGAGCAAATATTCACCAACTTTTATCATTTGTGCTATTCTCAGGCTATCTCTTCATGCAATATTTATTTTATTTGAAAAAAAAAACGATTTACAGTACATAATTCAGAAACATAGTTTGCATTAAATTAGGGCTGTGATACTTCTGGGAAATTTGATTTGCAGGCTTCAATGTGTACTGTGTAACAGATTTAAAACATGATAGAGCATTACCACACAGGACACAATCAAAAACTGCTCAATATCCTTGTGCAAAAAGAGAACTTAAAGATATGAAATGCTTCCAAAGTATACTAAAGGCAAGTTTTTAATTTGCATTTTATTACAGAACAATCAAACATAGAATAATTATCACCATAAATTACTAAGAAAAGAGTGAAATAGTGTGTTCTTGTGCATTATTTTCTTTTAAAATGTAATTTTATCTGCACTGACTGTTTTCTATTTCTATTTCAATCCTGTTCATTTAATTATGAAAAACTATAATCAAGATTTTGATTAATATTAGATTAACTGTGCAGTCCTGGTTCATGCTGTCTACTGCTCAGCTTCAACTAAAACAAATAAATATATAGCATAATGAAGCAGAGTCCAGCTAGGGTCTATTAAAGCAGCTCTACTGATGTTGTGCTCTTAACCGTCCTGTGTAATTTGAGTATATGACTGTCAGAGTGTTTTCAATAAAACTAGTTTTTTCATAGAAGCCCTTAAGTGAAAACATCCACCTGCACTATTTCCTCTCTGCATCCCCTCAGTCGGTTGAATTCTGTTAACTTTCCCTGCTTTCATCCTGTGTTTTCCTGAATCCACACGCCCACATCTAGCGACTCCCCTCCGCTCGGCTTTAAAGCGTTGCCTATCCAAACAGGAAAGTGGCCTCTGCCCCTGCAGCAGTCGAGGGCACAGCAGTGGAGATTTCATTAGTCACAGCTAACAGGCAAATTATCCGCTTCAGTGCACCTGTAAAACTTTACAGTGTGTCAATCTCGCGCAATCACAGACGCAGCTCGTAGGTGTGGGTGGGTGGGTTTGTGGACCTGTGGGTCTGTGGGCGGGTGTTAACCGGTGGGTGTGGAACAAACCCGTCTGGTTCTGTGTTAATATGTGAACTGTGTCAATCAGGGCTCTGTGGGCATGTGTGTGTTTTATATGGTATGAATGGCAATCAAAATCCAGGAGTTATTTATTTTTCAAAAGATTCTGTGATTAAACAGGTGTTAAGTTTGTGGTCTCACCATCAGCTTTTAGGATGTCATAAATTACTATTAACTAATATTTTAATATTAAAGGTCGAATACTTTCTAATTCCAGCCTCCTGTGCAGGAGTTTAAGGCGGTTTTTTGTCATACAATAAGTAGTTGGACAATTTAAGTAATTTGTGACTAAAATGTTGCCATCCATATTTAGCTCTTTGGAAAAAAAAAAAAGCAGGAACGCCACCCTCTGAGCATCTGCTTTGAGTCATTCACATCAATAGTGTGAAGAGGAAATAAAGAAGAAGCCTACAGGAAGTTTGGCTCCTTTTCATGAATGAAAATTTCAATAAACTCCCTCAAAGTGACACAGAATAATGAAATCTGTGCGCATTGCAAGTGTGGCTCAAACAAGACCAAAAAAGAAAAAAACACATCGAGCAGGTAAACTGTTCTGTATGATATAAATGAGATTCAGTGGCTCCATTAGGGGGATTCTGTGATGCTCAGCAACAGTTTTTTTAGTTCACTGTGAATTTGTGTTGATACCAAGTTAATGTACACATATAGTATTGTACAGGTACAGATGTAACATTCTGCAGATGTGTCTTGTTGGTAGTACAGCTGAACCCGAATATCCGAATATTCGGTCCCGACGGTGGTATCCGGATATTAATTTTGAGATCTGAATATTCGCCAATCCCCCCACCGCCACCCCCACACGGGCGTTACGAACTGAGCCCTCCGTTAGCTCACCACCTCTGACCTCACGGACCAAACCGAATATTTGCTTCGTTCCTCCGTCCGTCCATCCGACGGTCCATTTCCCCATCTCCCCTATTCCTGAACTCAAACACACACGGGACATGATGAAGGTACAGTACGAGCCACTTTATGCATTTACAGACCAAAGGCTGTGTACAAACACTGAATTTTTGTCCAAACACACAAATATTGCACATCTAGCAACATCTATTCACTGACTGATTAAATCTGTGTTGAAATAGAATCGCTGACTTTACCTTTAATGGCTAAGTGGTCAAGTACTTTTGAAACCTGAGAATATTTAGGCATTATTTGTTAAAAAGCCGATTTCTCACACAGTTCTTTCAACACTGGTGTAAAGTTACTCAATTTAAAGCTGAGTCTTGGCACTTCAATGCAGTATCCATTACTTCAAAGTGAATGTGCTAAATGTGCAGAGTCTAAAGAACTAAATCTAATTCTCTTTTACATTGGTCTGACTAGATGCCCTTTGACACTAATTGGCAAAGAGGAAGAGGAGCGAAAGAGTGGATTGCATTAATCAAATACCCCCGTTTGAAGGTTTAGGATTTCTGTGTTTAAAATAGCCTCAAATGGAGGGATGAAGGATGTGTGTGAAAAGTCTTTGAGGTCGAGGGAAATTCTCACCATTTTACAGTGAGCGCCAAAAACCCGCATCCTGCCCCATGAATAGAGCTGGAGACTCACAGCAAACACCGACACACACAGACACCGGTACCCCCTGTCTGGAAGCCCCTTTGTAGCCGTGTTGTGATTGTATCAGATGTGGGGCGATGGAGGCTTGAAGTATGGGGGTGTCGGTAGGGGCATGTGTGAATTTGTAATGTGCTTATGCTGGAACCGCAAAGACAGGAGATAGGGGCTCCGAGGCTGTGTTCTACTCCCACACACTCACTCAAACACTCACTGTGGGGCAGTGCAACTCTAGCTGCCTTTCATCCTACTGAAGGTGGAAGTGAGTGCAGGGTTTCCTGGAGTCACAGCGAGATACAGCGCTCTATATCCTCTGCAAAAACTGCTGCCAGCGACTACGTGTGTGTGTGTCTTTGCTCAGTTCAAAGGCTCAGGGTGCACAGTGTCGAGGTGAGCTATCAGTGTGTGATCTCTGTGGATATATATATAGCACATCACAGTTTGAATTGTTGCATTAGACCGTATAGCAGCTTTATTAAGGCGGCCAGCGGAACGGACGGTGAACAAGACGGGAGTTTTTAGCGATACTGTACATGTGTTGCTGATTTTACGGTCAGGATTTTAAGTTATTCTGGATATTTTTCTTCCTTGTACTGCTTTTAAGATCACACAGTTGGGCCTCCATGTGTGGTGGCAGTCGAGGTCCCGGAAGGTCACCGGGAGCTAAAGGACAAGCGGCAAATGGTGTCACTTCAGTTAACGGCAGGTTAGAGGTTAAAGGATACCGCTGGACTGGACTCAACATACCTACAGCACGCTGCACTGGTACACAAAAGCCATAATATTCTGTCAAATTAGTTTCCTTTGCTTTTATATAACGTGAAATTATATAGTAATGTATCTTATTTATGTAATTCCAATAAAGTCTATCTCACACATATCTATATAAAATGTACTGACTGTAAAATATCTGTTGATACCACATTAGTACTTATTGTGTAATAATGTGATGTAAAATTGGTCATAGGAAAAAGCAAAAGTGCAGTAGCAACTAGTTACTAATATGCCTTCTTAGGTAAACTTTTGTAAAATATGATAAATTGCAACAGTAAAATCAGATGCAATAAGCCTTTAGCATTTCACTTTTGAAATCATTAGTCAAGTTCTGTCACATTCAGCTGATGTGGTGTCAAGATACAGGATACAAGATCATCTACTTCTATCCTCTGGTTCAGATTCTTTCCTCACTTACATTTTCATTCTGGATGTTCATTAGTGAATGAATGAGCAAAAACCACCATGTTCTTTGTGTCTTGCTTAATAAATCCTTTTTTAAAATCCCTTGCATCCTAAAGTCTGGGAGCCAGACTTGACGAGTGCAGGGATTTTGTGTGTTCCCTGCACCACGACACACCCACAGCCACATATATATACACTTAACGTATGGGTGTGCCCCTCAAGCTGAGGACACACTACTCAACCTACTCCACTGGTCTTGTGACTGTTCACCCATCAGGCACAACATTAAAACCACTGATGGGTGAATGAGCATCTTGTTACAATGCAGAGTTCTGCTTGTTCCAGACCAAGCCCCCATCATTGCAACAGGACTCGCCTAGCAGGACAATGAGCTCTCCCAACCAGAAAAACTTCCACAGAAGGACTCAATGAAGGGTTGACCCGGCGCCAAACTCTCCACATCCCAATACATCAATCAAACACAGAACCCAAAGGTTCCCCCAACGTCTTGGGGTCAGACACCACAAGACATCCCCACAAGTTTTGCAGATGCCCCAATAGATCAGAGCTGTTTTAGCAACATGAGTTGGACTTACACAATATTAGTCAGGTGGTTTTAGTGTCGTGGCTGATCGGTGTGTTGCTGTCGTTGGGGGTTCTGAGCTTGTGATGTGGCACAGTCAAGCTTTTACTATTTGGGACCATAATTTAGCAACGTAAATCAACCTATCTACCCATCTTTGTCACAAATCTAGCTATGCTCAGAGTCTAACAAGAAAGCATGCACAAAAAATGATACGCAAGAAGTTTTAAGAATCTCTGGAATCGCTCAGTATTTCACAATTTGATGCCCCAACCTCACCTGTGATTCAGTTTCTCGCTGCTGATTCCTTCTTCTCTCTTTTCGAAAGAGGCAAACATTTTTATTTCGGATATATATCTAAGAAAATTACCCAGCAACTGCGTATTTAAGCTGCTACCATACTATTTATTCTATATGTGTGTTGCTGGCTTAATGAATCCTTTCATCGTTTTATTTTGCACTTTAAATCCTTTTTGTACCACCGAGATGAGTTGCATCTTACAGCCATGCAATGAAAATAAAAGGCATTCTATTGTAACTACAGAACTTGCCATTAAAATATGAATCTATTGTGATTTTAACAACCTAGACAAAGTATAATCCATCCAAAGTCTTGCAATGTCATTCTATTTATAACTCACCACAACTTGACCTCAGCATTGGTAGAAAATGCCGTTTACTTAACACCACTATAACACCAGCGCCACATTTTAAAATCTCTGTCCTGATAGATGGATTTAACCACTTGTCAAACTGCTGAGCAAGTTTTCACTGCAGTGTAGGATTGTTGTTACATTTGTAAGTGTGATTTTGAATGAGGGTGTTCTTATCGCAGGAATCTCAGCTTCCCTGCAGCTTTCTATCCCAATTATCCTCAAACTGCTGCCACCCAGTCCTGAGAAGCACAGACACACACACACACACACACACACTGAGGATTTCCTGTTGCTTGGTGTGGCAGTGTGAGGGTATCTCCTGGCACCGTGCCGTAGCCGGACAACTCAGTGGGGAAGAGGAGAGTGTTTACACACCTTCACCGCCACCACCACACAACACTGCCGGCTCTGGCTCCCGTCTCCCTCTGCTTCTTCATATAATATATCAAAGCATCTCTGGGTGTCTGTGGATCTCAGAAAATCCGCCCTCACTTCCTGAGCCGACATACTCTCTTTATCTCTCGCGCACACACATCATGCGTGGTGATGAAGGATGGTAACTCTCCTCTCTCCGGTCTCCAGCTGATTTACACACTCCGTCCTGGACAAAGCACCTGGAATAACACCTCAGACACATATACACACACTGGCAGACACACAAAGAGGCCAGAGTCTTCGCCACGGCTGTGCCAAGATAATCACGAAGCAGAAATTACACAACATTATGCTAATAAATGAAAAATAGTTTGATCTTTTCTCAATTTACGACATTCTAACTGAAGTTCTCCTCGTCGTTCAGTTACCAGATAAACTTTCATCACAGTGATCGTGGTGGGTTTAGATTTTCAATCACGTCAGCAGCATTAATGTCACGGAAAACTCCCATGAGCTAACATTATTCATTTGACCTCAGTTTCACTTGTTCCTTAACATGACTTCTGTTTTTTTGCCAAATGGCAGACAGGAGACTTCAGAGGACAAATCTGAGCTGGAGGACGAAATGGAACAAATGGAGCAAAGAAATTAAAAGAAAGTTTATGTCTTTTAGATTGTCATAGCCACTTTTCTGCACATTGTGCACATGTAGGGTGAGTAAAGACACCTATCTATGAATCCGCTTCCTGGTCAGGAGGAGGAGGAAGAAGAGGAGGAACAAAGATAAGAGTAAAAACAGTAGATCCATTCATGCAGCATTGGGGAATGTGGAGGTTTGTACAGGGAGGAAGAAAGAACGGGAGCAACTTCAAGATCAACCAAAAATAACAGAAATGATACAAAAATTAAATATATGGAAAAATTCTGAGCCTGTTTGATCTATATGTAGACACATATACAGTATACAGTGTGCCATGCGTGTGGTCTCATCCGCTCATCCTGTTTAGGAAACAGAGAGAGACCCTTGTTTCCTTTGGCTCTGAACCCTCTGTTGTGACTACATTACAACTCCTCCATCGCCACCCCCAACACCATATGTCTCCCATATTAAAGCCCTCTTCAGCAGAGTATAAATGAACAGGGGTTAATCCCTCATAGTGCCTTTTCTGGCTTTTAATTAAACACATTAGGGTTTAGGAAAACACATGGCAAATACAGTGTTGCTCTGCTGTCATTTTATCACACAGACAGTTCAGGTGACTACAGAACAATTAGTTTTGTTTTCCATGTTTCCCTGACATTTAATTTCAATTTAGATTCATTAATAACATCTTAACTTTGTGTCTTTCAGTGGTAACTTATCTTATGCAACATAGCCTGCATTTCAAAGAACTGAACATTTTGGGAGCTATTTTTTATTAAGAAGCCAGGTGCAGTGACAACTTAAATCTAAAATCACCCACTTTTTCATGCATTTGCTATACTCAACAGTGAGCTGTAAAACAAGATTTTGGAGTCTGACAAATCATGAACATTTTGCATCATCACCATCAGCAGCTCTGACATCTGTAAAATGTGGCTTAAAGCAATGTAGGATTGATTTAGTTTGAAAGAGTAATATACATGGCACTGGCAACAGAGTCACTAAATTTACACTCAGAATTTGGACACTATAATACAATAGCGGGCAGTAATTGTAGTGTACTGTGTAGTAAGTAGGGAGGGATCCTAACGGTGGACTTGCCAGGGAACCAGCTGGAGACACTCTGAGCAAAAATACTGCTCTTACATGATGAAATTGAACCTTTTTTGCCAATTTTCTATATTTTTGTGTATGTGTGCTTTAATAGAAGCAAAAAACAAGATGCAAAAAGTAGTACAGTCATCAATGAGCAATGATTTGTTACCAACCTATTTTTATGTCAAAAATGAAACTAAATTCAAAATTATAAGTTATATTACAACGTTGTATTTCAAGACGGCACCTATGACAAAATGCCTTACTCTTTTCATCAAAGAACAAAAACAAAAAAATAACGTTCAATTTGGACAAAAAACTAATCACTGCTTTAATGTAAAATGATTTTCAGCAACCTGCGGCATCTGTGAAAGTTTCCTCTTCTGCCAAATCCTTGTCTTGTTCAGCAGATTTATCGGTTTGATCTGTTGAACTGCTGTTAATTAAGGAGTCTTTGCATTCAGTGTTGTTACTTGTTTATCACTGCTGTCAAACAGTGTTTTCAGATTTATGAACTAAATTTATCCACAAATTATACTGGGCAGTGACAACAAAGCAGCCGAGACAAACTACAAACATGTTGGCAGCTGCTGACATTTATTAAACACTAACGCTAATCTAACACCGCTAATGTACCACGAGAGATGTGGAAGTGACGTTACTTTCTGTACGTTCCAGGATTAGTGATGGCGCTTTGTCTATGTTGTTCTCCAGATGTTGGCCAAAGAATTGCTGCTGGACAACTGTGTTAAGGTTTCCCAACAATTCAGCCTCTCAAGTTAAACCCAAACAGCAAACAGTGAAAAGGTGAGTGAATTATCTAGTTGGGCAAGTGAACATTTTACATTCATCTCTCCAATACCATAGTAACCATGCAAAAAGCTTTTTAAACACCCATTTATAGAGACATGCATTTAAATAACATTAATCTTTCTCTAATGCTCTGTTATTGCTTTTTAAAAAGGTTGCACTGTCTTTACTAATGCTTTCTTGTCTTCTTTTAATGTTTTGTCATTGTTTTCTTATGCGTTGTATACTTTATTGTTTCATAAAGCACCTTGTAACTACAGTTTTGGAATGTGCCATACAAGTAAAGTCTATCATTATTATTATTATAATGATGTCGGCAGTTATTGCCCTAAAATGCTTCGATGATGAATGAAAAAAGGCCAAAATTCCACAAAAATGTCACACAGAAAAATTAGACAATAAGGTTTTCTATTAACTATAAAGATACTAAAACTACTTAAAATCAAACAACTAAAATTTGACGAGACAAGAACTAAAATGAAATCAAAATCAGATGCCAGAATAAACACACTGCAAAAACCTTTAGAAATATTAATAAATGCATTTTTGAATTTTGGATAAAGCCGGGCAAACTGTTTTCATCTGTATACAGTCTTTATGCTAAGCTAAGCTAATCAGCTCATTTTCTGCTCCTTCCTAGAAAGAAAGTGAATAAGGCTATTTCCCAAAATGCTAAAACTAAGGAACAAAGGACTTTTAGATACACAGTAACATCTTTGTCTTGTCAAACTGATAGGAAATATACACAAGCAGTAAGAGAAAGAGAGGAAACCTGGAGCGAATTTCTTCATGTTTACCCAAAATATACAGAACCCAATTCCCTCCAACCCAGCTGAGCGCTGACAAATCCGCCAACCGCTTATCAAATTAAACCCCCATTAGCAGCATAAACATACAGGCTGACACACACTCGCACAAACAACCCATTACCAGCACAAACATGCTTGTGCCTCACACATGTTTAACTACCCTTCCTGCTCTTGGGCTCTTCAAATAATCCTGCACATCAGAACCAGACACGTTCTCCACGTCCAGGTAACCCAGCCTCCATGCAGTGAAAGCTCCTGACCTGTGCCTTCCACTGTCAGCGCCTGTCACCCCGCGCATCCGGAAGCGCTGCAGATTTACCCCCATGACGTCACACCTGATGAGACACGGCACCCAGCATGGAGTCGGCCGACTAATTCTTTCCATGCGCGCTTGTTAACATGTAGGATTTTCTTTTCAGCCGCCGTAAAGCAGAGCGTGCAGGTAACACAATCTCGGGAAACTTCGCGTTGTCTGGCAGCTGCTAGAGGGATTTACCTCGTAATGTAGTAATGCAAACCCCAAAAGTGAGACATCGGTGTAAAAAGGACAATTTCATTTGTCTTCCTGTGTGGCCCCCGGGGAACGCTCGGCCGGTAGTCAAAGGTGAGAGATTGGGGGAAGCAGGGAGTAAATGGAACACTTAATATGCACTCCATCAGCGTAAAACAGTCATCAGATGATTTTCAGGTGTTTGCATGAACATACGTTTATGGAGCGTGACCAGGATACAGGAGGAGTGGAGGAAAACCCAAGGGAAAGTTTTGGTAGAAGACAGCCAAGATCCAAACTTAAAGAGAATAGGGACAAAAACAATTCAGCATGGCTTCCAGTAAAGACAGTCTACGCATCATTAAGCAACGCAGCTAATGCTCCCTCGATACATTTCACACAACCGGCACGCGTTTCTCATCCATATAGCCTGGCCCAAACACACCAACGTGAAATGATTCACTCAAACATAACAGTAAACACATGAGGAATATCTGTTTTCCACACTTTGCTCTTATTAAACTGATACAAGCAAGGACAGCCACGTCTCAAGGTCTTAGTAGATGTATTAGCGGTTTGCCAGAACGTCTTTCACACTTCATCAGGGGGATGAGTTATTCTGGAGGCCTGTGGAAACAGAGGTAACTCATGCAGCTGCTCTAGCTCTTTTTGCTTCATCTTCATTTGGTCTTGTTTGTAAAAAGTTTATAGACGCTTGCTGAAATATGTTGTAGAGCCATTTTTTGCTGCTGGCCATTTTTTTCCTGAAAGCAGACCAACATTTGGATTACATTCTAAGTGAAATTACATTACTTACAGTGCTTTATAGTCTGGAGGCTTTCCATGCTTACTGCTGTAAAAAGCATCCAGTCACCTCTATTTAAGTCTGCTCCCTCATAAAAAATGGATCAAGAAGCTATTTTCATTGTTTATTTGCATATTGCACTGAGATACAATCTGTGGCTTTTAAAATGAAATGAATCCAAACAAAAACACTGCAGTCCTGCCTCCTTTTGTCCTCTTTCTTCTTTCTCCTCCTCTCTGGAATTCTACTCTCTCTCTATTCTAATAAATCTAAAGGGGCCTTTTCCTCTTTTACAGGAACAGCAACTCA
Organism: Amphiprion ocellaris; assembly: GCF_022539595.1. Lineage (NCBI taxonomy): Eukaryota > Metazoa > Chordata > Actinopteri > Pomacentridae > Amphiprion > Amphiprion ocellaris. Next base: position 32,574,325 of record NC_072777.1, on the reverse strand, counting down.
TTAAATGGTTGATTTCAGATGGCAGAGTGTGAATGTTTTGAGTTAACTTTATTGATCTGTGAGTGGGTCTGTGGGCCAGAGAGAAACGGACGTCCCCTCCAGCACATGGGCAGTAGATTTACACCTCTGCGTTTAAAGACTCCTCTAAACCCAGATGGCCACTGGCCTGCTCTCTCCTGAGCTGCACTGGAAGGAAGGGACACTGTGATCGTCTCTCCTGCACACATAAGCCCTTTTCAGACAGGAGATATGTAACATTACTGGGTTCATCAATCTGGTAAACCGACAGCATTCTGTCATTCAGAGAGGTTTTAATGTTTCTCACAGCTTCATTCAGACACAACAGTGATGTAGAGACTGTGCAATATTTGTCATGAACAGTACATAAAGTGATGTATCATACATAAAAAACAAAAGACTAACAGCAGCTTATCAAATTGTGAAAATATTTAATAGCCTAGTTTATTTATAATCTCCTAAATACTTCATATTCTGCTACTTTACCGATCCTGTCTCCATGTCAGGGATCATTTCTAAGTGTACGTAATTAGTGAAGGTACTGCTGTTGTGCACACATTAGGCGTTTTTCCACTAGCACCTACTCAGCTCAACTCGGTTTAGGTCGTTTCCATTACAACTGAGTACCGCCTCACACACAAACGCAACACAACAATGGATGACATCGAGGCGATGGTATACCTACTGCTCGGTTTATGGCTTTTAGTCAGATTCAAAGTAAAACAAGGGAGTCAGAGAAAGCTGAGGGCGGCGAGTCGAAACACTCAGGAGAACAGGAGAGTTTGGGAGGTGATACAGCAGTATCAAGCCAAAGACAACAGAATACAAACTAGACAACGTATCAGGGTAAGCTAATGCTCGTTCACTTCAGTTATTGTATATCAGTCCTGTGTACAACCCTGTAATGGCTGCAATTTATCGCTATTAGGTATTAAAATATGCATGCTGTGTAGTGTCGTCACTTCCTATCCAATCAGTGGCCTGCACTCCGCTGATGCCACATTATCGGCTCGACTCAGCTCGCTTGGAACCCCAGCCGAGTAGGTCCTAAAATAGCACCTAGTACCAGATACTACATCCTAATGGAAAACCTCACAAACCCAGTAGAGTCGAACCGAATACTAGTTTTTATTGTTTAATTTTGGAGACGTTTAGATATATCCTGCTGCTGTCTGACACTGCAGGTATTTATTACACTCAGAGGAAAGACTCCTACAAACAGCTGGAAGCAACAAGCTTCAACTTCAGCTCCTGTTATGATTTTGTCAGTACCCGGATAGCATTTATTATTGGTGAATCTCCTGAATCTGACCTGTTTGTCCCTGCTTCACACCTCAGTAAAGTTTTATTTTTAACACAAATGAGGAAGGTGAGGAATAAAGTCAGATCAAGTAAGACTGCCATCGCAACTTCTACAGAAACGTGAGCAGCACTTCTAGCTCCTTAAACTTGAAATGAAATTAAATCAAGTAATCAATTTACAAGTTACTCCCAGGGCTAGAAATGTCTTTTGGGGTGCGACTACGTACAATAGCAAGCATGATCATTATTTGACAGAAATATACAGATTTTCCTGTTATTTCTGACCATTTGGTAAACAGACATGTCTTATGCTCAAATAAATGAACCCCACTCAACAAAACTGGCTTACAAACACAAAGAAACCTACTTAATTCTCAGTTTTCAACAAATTCACATGCTGTCAGATAAATAGAAAGAAGCTAGAAGAAACTATTTTATTGTCTTACCTGCATGAATTCATGTTCTGAGGACTGCAGTGTTTCCTTTCAGCTCACGCCTGGTTTCCTTCAGCCTCCTTGGAACTTCAACTCTGGCTGCCTGTAGGACATAAAGAGGTTGTGTGGCAGCGAGTCAACAAACCCAAGCAAAAAATAATTAAAACACAATAACACTAAAAGTTAAACAATTATTTGAGGGGATTTTCTGTTTTATTAGACACTATATATTAAGACGTAATGATGGAGAAGTTGCAGATAAACTCAACGAGCCAAATATTAGCATAAAATTAATGGCAAGCAAGCTAGCTTTCTGAACCAAGAGAATTGAGCCAAATGATTTAATACTTCTGTGACATGTTTTTGAAATATAGCAGCGCCTTCGGTGAGCAACAATGAGAACTCAGGGGAATACAATTAAGAAGCCTTTGGTGTTTTCGAACTTGTATTCACCCTCCCTTCACCGTATCAGCCAGGGAGAACTTGGTCCGTCTCCTATGTATGATATCACTCCCTGACTATGAGCCATTTCCCATAAACCTCCAGGGTCCCCAGGGTTTCCCACCCACGAGATCAGGGAATAGGCTGGGTGATTGTGAAGACTGCCTTTTATCAGTAGTAAGTTAAATTTTATCTCCTCTATAACCGACCGACCAACAGGCTCCTGCGAGAGTCGACCGTGGAGGATATCATTTATTTTGCAGCTGTTTTACGCGCATTCAGTCATGTAGTCGCCATCTCTGTGTATCCTATTAATCTATTTAGACTGTCTTTGTCTCCATCTCCCCCTCAGGGCTGAAAGCATTGAGGCTGTGAGGTCCCTCTCTTCCCACAACTGCTCTCAATCACCCCTGTGACTGCTCGCCTGTCAATCACCTCCACATCAGACCCACACTGAGCAGATCAAGCCTGCTGGCATTCGCACACATACACCAAAAAAGAGGGATTTGAAGGGGTAGTGCAGAGATGAAGGAGGTCCTGTCAGCACCTGCTGGGCCTCATCGGAGAATCTGTGGACACACCGATACACCAGGGCACGTATATACACACCGCAGGGCACTACTTGTGAAGGTACCATTTTAATTTTGGTCATATTTACTCAACCTCCCTCCATGTCGCCTCCAACCACGCTGTCCCACAGTGTCAGCATGAGCCGCTCTGCCCTTTAACTGCAGCTTCAACCCGCTGGGCAGCTGTTGCAAAACACATACATGTACGGAAATGACACAGAAACACGTATGTACAGGGAGAAAGTCATACGGTTTCGCACGGCGAGCTGACATGTCAATGCACACCTAAAGTCAGGTATTTTCTATGAGCGACACAACCCTTGCAGAAGTGCAATTCTCAAGGTCTTGTGAATGCAAAACCTCCCAATTAATTTCATCTGTTTCTGCCCAAAAACCGCACTCGCTCACACACTGATGTGCAGACACGACGCATGCACACAAACATACACACAGAGTCCATTAGGCTCATGTGTTGGGCCCAAACCACGGCCCAGAGTGCTCTTTCATGGCTCCATCATTACATCAATAAGTCTTCACATTAATCTCAGCAGCAGAGCAGAGCACACAGGCTATTACCAGACCAGCCCTGCACCACAGAGGCTCACTCCGAAAGCAGACGTGGGCAAAATGGTAGTCGAGTATATTCTTAAAAAACACACAAAGGCGTGCTCGGTTTGTCTCGTTTTGCAAAGGGATGTGTCCAGTTCTGAGCGGAGGATAAATTACCTTCAAGTAGTTCAAATGCATGAAACCGTATCTCGATATATTTGGCCATGTGTGCTCTGAAAAGCTCTCAGAAAGACTCCTTTAAGAGTCTTCGGAGCTGATTTAATACACAGCCCAAATTATTTTTGAGGAGCTGGTTTCAATAGTGACTAACGAGAATCTTTCGCCAAAGCCTTTTCGAATCTGTGTAACATAAGATCATGCCCTTTTAATGAAGCTCTTGAGAGCAGTTTGGAAAAAAAAGAGATTAGCTTACTGCACTGCTTATTATTAAATCAGTCTGCAGTAAAAAGCACCTGTAAGAAAAAGGCTGGTTAATAATCAGTAGGATGAGCTGGAGGGGGGAGGCAGCTGCCGTCACAAACACGTCGTCAATCAGAACGCTGAAAAGCTGCATTTTTAGGGGCAGTGCAATGAAGCTCAGATGGAGAAAACAAGAGAGGGATTGAAAGGAGGCCTCGTCTGTCTGGACAGGAAAGGGGGTTCTTTAACCTTTAACCCGGGTTCGCTATTTGTCTCCGGGTGTGTATGTGTGTTTATCCCCTCAGAACAGGTTCCTTCAGACGCCGATCTGATGGACAGATGTTCCTCGTTGTCATGGCAGCCCATGCAGGTGCGTGGACTTTCCTGCCCTTAAGGTGCAGCAGGGCGGCTCGGTGGGATGTTTATTATCCGCTGTGCCAACGGGCAGCGGATTCCTGCCGCTCCCAAGGAACGATAGGGGGAAGGAAGTGGAGGGGGGAGGAATGAGAGAATGTAGGGTGAATGGAGACAGAAGTGGAGGAAACAGAGAGAGTGGTAAGCTGTAAAACTTTGGAGGAGCGTCCACTTTTATCACTCTGGATCTGTTCTTGGATGAAAAAAGCTGTGAAGTATGTTTTTCACTTGTCTCTCATTTTCTGCCATAATAAAAGAATAAAAGAATATTGCCTCAGAAACCTCCGCTGTTCCCGGAATGACGGCCTCAGCGCAGATGACCTCAGATATTGTTCCGTTTCTATTCTTTTTACTCTCTCTTCAACATTTTCGGACCGCAAGACGGGAGGAGGAAGGAGGAAGGAGGAGGGTGAAAGCGTGGAGGGAACTGAGCTGTAAGGCCAAGGGTCACCACTGCAGAGTCTCCCCTGAAGGCAAGTCCGCTGCAAACGGGGGTAATAATAAACGTTTGGCGTTTTGAGTTTCTGAAACCTCCACCACCACCCCGCCCCTCCGTCCTTCGAGGCCACCGGCTTCAGCTCTAGTACCGAACACACACACATCCAAGTCAGCACCAAAAAACTCGCTGTGAACTCAAATTTGAAGACTGTAAAACGCTCGAATAAAACTGTCCGTTTGTAGTTTTTATCTTTTTGTTTAACAGCGTGCACATTTTTTTGGTCAACTCATTCGACCAATCTGTTGCAGATTCAGCCCCCTGAACTCAGCAGCACTTTTACTGCCATTACTGCTTGCAAAGCTTATCTGGAATTATTTGGGTACATTCAGTCAGATCTAGTGTATTTTATTTATGCAGCTTTAAATAATCAAAACTTTACATTGATTTAATCAAACCGCATATACTGGGGGGAAAAAATCAAGTCAAATTTAACATTAAATTACGTTGCAATGTGCAGCCTCTAACATCTGCTATAAAAAAAAGGTACTTTAACCACAACAAACACCATTTATAGTTACTTAGACTTAATCTTGAACTGAAATTACATCAAGCAATCAATTAACAAGTTATTTCCATTTTTTTCTGAACATTTGGTAAACAAAAATGTCAAAAATTAAACCCTGCTTAACAAAACCGGTTTAAAAATCTTCATTATAATTTTGTTTCTGGTAATTTTCCTTTAGTTCTGCCCAAAATCTATTTTTTAAAGGGGGCCAAAATGCCTCGATGCACCAAAAAACCTGCATAAGTTAGGTAAATGTAAAAAAAAAAATAAGAAACTGTTTTACAATATTCAGCATCTAACATGTTCTTGAAAAACATGTATTTTTTAAAGTAATTTCATAACAAAAATACAACTTATAGCTACTTATACCTCCACTTGAAGTAAAGTTAAATTAACTAATCCCTTAATTTCGCTATTTCCAGGTTCAGAATGGGTCTTTTGATGGTGATTATGCACTACAATAAGCATAATCAGTCTGTGTACAATGAAGATACTAGTCTATGTAGCCTTATTTGATAGAACTATATGCATTTTCCTACTATTTATGGCCATCTGGTAAATAAAATTGTCAAAAATGAAACCCTACTTGACATAACTGGTTCAAAAATCTCAATTATAATTTTGCTTCTGTTAATTTTCCTTTGTTTCTGGCTAAAATGTCTTTGTGAGAGGGTGCCAAAAATGCCTCGATGCAGGAAAAAGCCTGAATAAGTTAAGAAAATTTTTAAAAAGTCAAGAAAAAAATAACATCACATCTCTCTGAGAACTAATTACTAAGGAAAATAAAGCTAAAACAGAGGATAAAAATCAAATAACCCTAGAAAGACATGTCCCTGCACATAAACATGGCTTGCCATACTAGAAATATGTCAGTACCAGCCGTCTAATCCCAGGCCTCGCTGTCTGCACTGTTTGTTTTTGTGTTTACTCTGGAATGTCAGCTATCCGAGGACGCAGCAGAAAAGAAAGTCCCCAGATCTCCGATGGCTCGACAAACATGATTAAATTCTAATTTGTTATAACAAGTTCACGTTGTGTAGCGCAGTGAAACCATTAACCGTTTCTCTGGTTATTTTCGTGTCCTTAAAGGTCTTTACCCGCTGTGAGAGCATGTCGGACAGAAAAACAGCAGGTTTGCATATCATGTGGGATCTCGAGCTTACAGTACATCATGCAAAGAAATCTGATTACAAGATAGAGCGCCATAAAATGCAGAACGTGAAACTAAGGAGCAGCTGAGGAAGTGAGGGCTTAAAGGTATAAAGGAGCTTAAGCAAGACCGCGATAGGGTGACTCAGTGTGTTTAAGCTGATAGTGAAAGAATTCAAAGCCTCAAAAACACAAAATTTACATTTATCTGTAAAAATATAAGCATGAAACGCCACAAGTGGAATTATTCATGACACAATTAGAAGATAATGAGATAAAAAGCTCTTAACCCTGTAAGACCCAAAAATAAATAAAGAAAACTTTAAAAAGTAAAAATAAAAAATAAAATAAAAAGTATATATTCAAATATAGAAAAAAGTTAGCAAAAATAAAACTAAGCCATATATATATATATATATATATATATATATATATATATATATATATATATAGAGAGAGAGAGAGAGAGAGAGATAGAATGTGGAAAAAATAATAAAACAAAAAATAACATAAAAATATAGAAAAAAATTGCAAGAAATAAAACAAAAATGTTTTTTATATACATATATATATATATATATATATATATATATATATATATATATATATATATATATAAAACAGAAAATAATTAAAAACAAAATTGATGTATTTTTGCAACAGAAAGGAAAAAATTGCAAAAAACATAAACTTATAAACGAAAATAATAATAATAACATATCAATTCAAATATAGAAAAAAATAAAATTTAATTTTTTTATTTTTATATATATATATATATATATACACATATATATACATACATACACATATATATATATATATATATAAATACATATAGAAAAAAATTATAAAAAAAATAAAACTGATGCTGTATTTTTTTCAACAGTGGGTTTTACAGGGTTAAGAAACTGATTTGATAATGCAGAGATCATAAAAGCTAACACTTTCCAGCTCATCTGTCAGAAAAATAAAACAGCCTGATGTATTGTGTGGAAGAGGAATGCAGTGCTGAAAGGGTTGTAAAGTCATTTAAGGCTCTGATAGACCTTCTGGCACTCCAACAGACATGATGGCTGTAATCATAACGACGCACTAACGAACGGGGAATATCGCTGCGGCCTCCATGAGGGGAACATGTGTTGCTGCTATGTGTGTGCACGAGTGTGTGGTGTGTACGGGGTGCACTCATTAGCGAAAAGCCTCGGTGCAGACTACCTCCAGTTACAGTAGTAAACGCTGCCTTTGAACTTTTAATAGAGCCCTGAAACCCAACTAGGCCTTAAAAAACACAGATCTGCTAGAGAAATGGAGAAGAAAAAGGGTAAAATGTTAACAATAAATAAATTCAAAGAAAATGTAAGCAAATGGAAAAGCTGCATTAAGAATGAAGACTGCTACTGTAATTAGTCACAACATGTTAAATGTAAAGAAGCACAACACACCTGTTAACATGTCTGATAGACTTTCTCAAGTGTTCACACATGCCAAAAATATTACTGGTGTATCAAGTATCTCTAAACTCTGTGTTTCTTTAGCACACATCATTATCATGGGAACTGGCTGCACCTGTATCTACGCCTGGACGCAGTAATTAAAACATGCAGACGTTTCTGTGTGGGTGTTTAAGGCGGTGAGTGTTTACCAGAGTGGGTGTCTGTGCTGCACAATCTCCTGGCATGCATTGCAATAAACAGATGTTGAGCCTTTATGAGGTCTTTACAACAGGTTCAGCGAGTGTGTGCGTGTACATGTGTGAGTCCGTGGGCCGAGTATGGAAACCTCTCATCAGCAAGGCATGAAAGACACCACAAATGGAAATGTAAACGTTCAGAGTAATTCAATTACTGCAGTGATACTTCAGGAATAAGGTTATGAGTTGTTATGGTTGCAAATATATTGAAATCTGCATATACAAGAGAGAAGTTGCATACCAGTATTATATCTAGTGCACTATAAAACAGCAAATTCTGTAAAAGAAAAAATGAAAATCTGTCTGCAAGAATGCTGGAAAAAATACATTGACAAATTAACAAAAAAACTGCAAAAACGGTGAAAATAGTGGCAAATATCTAAAACCATAGTGTAAAAATATTGATTTTCGATAGCTGATTGATTAGACATTATGCTCTCTCTTTGTGACTTTACTAGATGTTACCTGTAATTTAAAAATCTATAAAATTACAGTTTTAAAATGATCCATCATTTTTCATTCCTGAATGTTCATGTTTTCTTTTAAATCAAATGTCAGTTTTTATTAATTTTAATCATGTTAAAATAGCATAATTTTATGGTCAAACTTAAAAGAGCAAAACATCATTTCTAAAAATGCAGCAATTCAGCAATTCTGTAAATGACAGTAAACTGGCTAAGCCAACGTGAGATTCTTTAGTCCAGATCCAACTGTAATCAAAGTGTGTACAATCACTGGGGGAATATAGATATAACCACCGCTGTCCATGAGTACATTTTGAGATAAAATGTTCTGCAGGAAAGTGATGATTTTGGTTCAAAACGTCACTTGCAAATGACAGTGTTTGAGAAGATTTCTGCAGCCTCACAGAGCATCACAAAAGGGATTTACATTGCTGGGAACAGTCACACTGGTTCTGTTGTGCCAACCAAAAACAACAAAAAGCAGCAGTATAAAAGGAGTATAAAGCAGTACAAAAACATGCAACAAAGCATTAAACCTCTGGGAAATTATATAACCTTAAAAAAGAGGCAATCTATAAATGAGTTATGAAATACATCTTGTCTTGTATTTCCTGTTGCTGCAAATTAGAGACAGGTTGTAGTACGGGTAGAAAAACTTTTTTAAAAAGTTGCAAAAGGGTAATTGTGAGCGGAAGCAACAAAAACACTAACAAGCCTCCTATATTTTTCTACTCTACAATTTTAAAGTACAAAATATTGTGTATAACTGCAGTAAATTTCTGCAAAATAAAATAACCTTATTTAAAATGCAAATATATAGATGAATTATGAGCTCTATCTTTTCACATCTGCCTTTCAGTCCTAGAGTCCTTCTCATTAGTGAAATCAGAAGTAGATTTTAGTGCAGCTAGAACAACTTTTTTTTTTTTTTTTTTAAACTGTAAACATGAGGTCATTTTTTAAATTTTCTGATCGTCCGTCATTTTACGTAATCACATGTGATGTACGGTTCTGACACAAATTAACCATTTGCACCAGGCAAAAATTCTGCACTTCTCAGCACAACTTGAGAAGTTCGGCTGCAACCATCCGTCACGACAATAATTCTGTGGCTTTTCACCTGAACTGCAGACTGTGTTTACATACAGCAGAGAGGAGACAAGTATGGAAACAAATTAGCAACACTTGATAAAGAAAATAAATGCAGCATGGCTAAGAAATGGAGTAAGTTGTCAGCAAGTTGTTGGAAGATACATTCAGCATGTTGAAATGTTTTTCTAGAGCTGGCGAAAAGACATTTCTGAGTTCTCTCTACTTCTAGCCGTAGCTGTGCTGTTTCTAAAGAGCTGCAGGATGTCATATGAAGAGAGTACAAATGCTCAGAAACTGCTTGGGGTTCAGAGAGGTAACCAGAAAGTTCCTTTATATGAAGATTTCCAAGAAGAAAATAACCATAAAATCGAGCAACAACAAACATGAAAACATCAAAAGTAAAGCACATTAAAACAGCCAAGCGACTAAAGACACATAAAACAAAAATGCAGCTTAGAAACAGCAATGATCAGAACTTTGAACTTTCCCAGGAGACAAAACCATTACGCTGTAGTGTGATCTGAAGGTTATTCCAGGGCGTAAAAAAGGAGAAAGTCTTTCTAACAAAGCAAATCCTGAGCACCCTGCAGAGCAGCTGTTCACATCACAACAGCTGTTGGTAAGTGATAGAAGATTGCACAAGTAAGAAGAGAGTTTATGCAGCGTTGCTTTGTAAATAATAAAAAATAAATACTTAATGAAGGCCAAGAGTCCAGATCATAAAGTGCACAATGATGTGAACTGGACAATAAGTTGGATATAAAACATTAAAGTAGGTCAGTTCCAGCGAGCTAACATGCCAAACCCACAAAACTTGCACTAGTAAACATCTTATTATGGATGTAATTAAGCACACGTGTGTTTTCGCTGCTATCACATGTCCGAATCTCTGCAGATACAAAGATCTGTTCAGTGATGAGAGTGGAGACGGCCTGTGAGCCCGACTGTTTATTTGACTATGAGCTGTTTACAGAGATGGACGCTGTGGAGCTGAGTGACAGCATGAGAAAATACCTCTGATAATACACTGACATGCAGAGAACTCAGCAGTGAACCTGACTCCATGTTCTCCTCTCAGAACCTACGGGCATCACTCCACGTCCTGAGTCATCATTATGTTGCTAATTCCATTAAACCACATTGTAAAACGCTATGACATGTTTTAGAAAGTCCCGTCCAGTGATATAATTTGCATTATTTATTTCATCTGGACCTGGGTGTTGTAACGTAACGATGCGATGGACGTACAAAGCTATCTAAGTTTCTGTAATTATCATGTCGCCTCGTCCTTCTCAGCTTCAAAGTTACACCCTCGCCTTGTGATATGTGATTATCTGTACAAGATAAACACACATAAGGTCTGAGAGAGAGAGAATAAAACGACTACCAAGTGGCTGGACAGGCAAATACCGTTAAAATATTCTCACGTTTTCTGTTATTTCTCCTTTTTGTCCACACATCATGATGCAGGTCAGAATGTAGGAATGTTCAAATTGTTTTTATGCGATCATTATACTAGCTTTTTTGCACCCTCCAAAGAAATTCTACAGAATAATACATGATAAGACACTTTAGATGCCAATTAACTAGTTAATTGGCATCTAAATTCCTCAAGTACAGTCAACATTTGTGCAAATGCAATGGTTTTCTGTCAACTAATGTAACAGATTAATTACCTTTTCTGTACCGATCATATATGTATATAACATAGAAAAATAAGCTAAACTACAACTCACAAGTCATAGTTCAGTAGTAAAGTATGTAAGACAAAACATGACAACAAAATCTGTATGTGGTCTACCCTTCAAGTAGGTAAATAACAATAATATTAATAAAAATTTCCTGAATGATATACGCTGATCATAAATCCTCATTGTTCAGCCAATTGTCAACAGTGCAATATATTTACCTCTGTGGTTTGTTGTCACGCTTGTTCTCACTGTCTTATCAGCTCCTTTTGTGTGTATATATATATATATATATATATATATATATATATATATATATATATATATATATATAATTTCACTGTATATTGTGTGTGTATAATTACACTAAAAGCATTCTATTCTATAATAGCATAATATAATACATTGAGTGTATAGTATAATTAAATTTCAAAATATTTAACCAGTTCCATTGATTGAGGATTCACTAACTCAAGAATAATAAACATTTTGTGTATTAAAATGTCATAAATAACAGAAAAATGCATAGATATGTGTCATATAAGATAACACAGGCTCATTACCTTTACTATGCCAGCCACACTTATTGTCATAAACAGTCACTCCCAACGGCCCATAGTGAGCAATATATACTCTTATAAGTTCTGTATCGGATATTTGGTCCATTATTTCACGAATAATCTTTCTGGTATATGCACAACATTTAGAAAATTTAACTAAACTGCAGTGACAATAAACCACAGCACAAAAACACGACAACAGAAACTGTAGTGTGTGGTCTACCCTTCAAACAGGTGAGTAATATTATATCTTATTTCTAAATATTTGCAGTTTGGTTAATTTGGCTTTTTTTTCCTGCAGAATAATAGATGATATGGTTTAATAAAATGTCAGCCCCAGTCACCCGTCAAAGGCTCATTCTAAGCCTAGAAAACACTCTGCTATATGTTTTGTATTTGGTATTGTCTATATATTATATGCACAACATTTAGAAAATCAAACAAAGCTACAATTTGTAAGGCATAGTTAAGTAGGTGGCAATAAAGTAGAGCACAAAAGCACAAAACCATGACAATAAAAAGTGTTCAGTGGTCTGCTCTTCAAAGAGGTAATCAATAATACATCATCTTCTTTTTGACAGTTTAGTTAATTGGAATTTCATTTCCTGTAGAATAATAGACAGTCACCCCCCAAAGGTCCACTCTGAGCCATGAAATACAAGTAAAGACTGAAAAAGACATTTTATACATTATATTACAATTAAACTACAATTACAAGGCATAGCTAGGTATGTGACAATAAACTATACAGTATTATGTTATTTTAAAAAGGGCAAAAATGTCAGAAGCGACAGAAAAATGTCCAGATTTCTGTCACGTAACTAACACAGGCTTGTTTTTACGGCATGTGGAGCAATCATGCTTATTATCATGCACAGTCACCCTGTAAAAAGGCCCATCTTGTTCCAGGAAAATCATGTTTACTGTCTTAAAGCTGTTAACTTTCCTCGTAATTGTGACACAACATGATAACGGTTCAACTCATCCATCTGACGAATGACCCTTTTCTGAGAGTTGACTCTGAGCCTGCAGGTACAAACAACCTCCTGCTGCTGAAACAATGATCACCACCTGAACCTATTGTTAAACAGGGCTGAACACCGCTGCTTTTATAAGCAATAAAAGCGTTCATCGGAAGAGTCTGCAGATGTAAACAATGAAAATCCACATTTATTGTGTTTTCTCATTCTATCAGCATCTGTTTTTAACAGGGAGAGAGATTTGTGCAGGGGAATAAAAAATGAAACTCCACTTTTTCTTTTTTTTTTTCCCCTTTTCACAATAAAGTCCTCGACAGATGACAGCTGTGGACACACAGAGTGCAAGCTGCATGTTTTATCGCCTTCACCCATAAATAAAAAAAATGTAGAGTGGAAGAAATACAGTCAAAATGTAGGATTTATGGCAACGGGCACAGAAGGGAGTCTGGAGATTTCTTGGACAATATGAAAATAAAAGTGCAATAAAACTGCACGGGCCTTGATTGTGGTCTATGGAGAGACATGGAGGGACTCCAACACGGCTGACTTTATTACTTCATCAGAGAGAGCGAGAGAGAGGGAGACACACATCAACAGATTCAGAGACCATTACAGGCAAATCTTTTTCCCTAAGTGGCCACAGTCTCCATCTAAGAACCCCCAGCCTCCTTTTCACCCAGCGAGCGGGGGCACAGTGGAGGGCAGATCCTCCTGAATGCAGTTTATTTCTTATTTACATAAATCTTTACAGCATCATTTCATGGTAGGCATCACAGTAAGTGCTATTAAACCGATGGCAGTTACATAAACATTGGGAAAGAGGGATTAATGCTTCGAATTGTAAAACGGATCGTTGTTTATGTAGGCGGTTGGTAACCTTGCGATGTTTGCCAACTGAACAAATAATTTACCACCATTTTCATTTACCACAACATCACAGCGCCCAGCGAAGCATTTAAAATCACAGCCAGGAGGGGTAAAAGAGGCACATTTATGGAGCAATAGATAACTAAAAGATGCCTGACAGTGAAACAAAATGCTTCTGACTTAACAGTAAGGGTCTCCTCCTCGTTCCCTCGTATGAAAATAGCCTATTGTACACTGCTGCATCCCTCTTGGCTGCAGCTTCGCATCAGATGTGGGGTTTCACAGAGCCTACCGGGGGACCGGCGAAACCGGAGACAACAACAACAAATACAGTCTTGTATTTTTAGGTTGTGATTATAAAGCTCATTTCACAGTTTAATTCTCGAGGGAAACCAAACAAACTCCGTTGTATAAAGAAACCAGCATCCACAATCGGATCGAATATCTTCTGCTCTCAAATGCCCTCGAAAAAGAGAAGAAAGTACAGTACACGGAGAGGCCTCAGGTCGTAAAACACAGCGACAGATTTGTATAAAAGACACTAAAATACAACGTCCCCTGTTTGTGCAGAGTAATACAGTATTTCCTTTACACTTCAGTCTGTAGAACACAAAGACACAACTGATTACAGATGCACTAAATCTGATTTTTAAACTTTTATGTCATGGTTACTGCTATTATATACCATTACTGAGGCTGTTCACTATTTATGAAATATTGCTTTAAATATAAATAAATAAAAGTCAGGAAATGAATGTTTTATATACCCTTTTATTTATTTGGGAGCAACTTATAAAATATCCATAAAAGTATCTAATAATGTCACATAATTACAACTATTATTAATAATGTAAATCTTAGCCTCCTCTTTCAGTTACAAAAATTTTCATTTATTTTTGGTGTAATTGCAAATATTTACAAAAATATTCTACAAATAAAATTATACATTATACATTTTAAATAATATTTTAAAGTAACTTTAAAACTATCACTTCCTATCTGATTTTTGTTAGACTTTGCTGCCACCTGCTGTTCACACAGAGGTACCAAATTATTCTTTTGAATATATTACATTACTGTACGTAACCTACTAACACTGCTTGACTGCAAGAGTGGCAAGAATCTGTGGAATCAGCATCATGTATAAAAAAGCGCTGGTGAAGAAATGACACTTGCAGAAACAGAAAAAGTTGTGTCCCATTTCTATTCCTTTATAGATTTTTTATTGCTTTATAGCCTGTATTATTTTCCATCCATTATTATTATTATTAGTATTTTATTTCTTATTCATTCTATTCATCTTTTTCCTCGAACTTTATCCTAAATTCAGCGTCTTTGAGTTTTTGGAAAAGCGCTTTATAAATAAAATTTATTATTATTATTATTATTATTATTATTATTATTATTATTATTATTATTATTATTATTATTAAATATTGTTATTTTTCCTTCTGGATGTCCAACTTTTGCTTTGTCTGTCAAAACATTTGTTTTTAAAAGTGCTATAAAGTTAGTAGTGTACTATTATTATTGTCATTATTGATGAGTTATTATATCAATGAGCTCACATCTCATCAATACCATTGTCAAATTTAATGCTCTTTAATGCCATTTTAATGCTATACTGTAAAAATTTTAATGCCACGACTGTGAACTCAACAAATTACATGGGTTTGTGTTTTTGTAAAAGATGATTTTTCTATGAAAACTGTCCCTACATTTCATTATTTCTGAGTCCAGAAACCACCCCTGACCACCCACGGGCTGCAGTCATTCTACATTTCCCCATTTCCCAGCTCTCCTCCACCTGGTCCAGCCTGCTGGCCACTTTAAAAACATTACTTACAGTACTTTTTGGCAACTGTACCCGACCGGCCGGAACAATTATCGCAATGCTTCGGCATTTTTACGCAGATGCACATATCTGACGATTCTCTGTCTATAATTATATATTATTACTGTCAAATATTTTTCTTGAAAACTGCAGAAAGAATTTTTAATGCCACCGAGGATCAAATTTAATGATTTTTAACGCCATTTAAGGCCTTCATTTTCGCAAAATCAACTTAATGACTATTTTAATGCCCTGCAGAAACCCTGATTTTGGTCAATATTTCTTGACTCCCTTTTCAGAAATAAACTGCGGGTGTGAAACATTCATTTGAATTTCACAAGGAGAAATAAGCTTCTATACCAATATATATTATAATTTAGATTAGGGTTGAAAAAATTGTCAACTTCAAATCAATATTGCGGCTTAGAGAAATTACCAAATCACAAAGACTGCAGTCTAGCATATAGTCATACAGTGTCTGATTGATGTTTGTAATCTATTGTACAGTGAACATTTAACTGAAGCTTGACTACAGGTCAGAAAAATCACAATTAGATGCTTTCCTAAAATTATTGTGCCCTTACACATTCATGCACCATACTTCTAACGGTGTTATTAATTTGCATTTAGACCAGGTGAGACAACAACATACCTGCTGCTGTGCGCTGTCAGGTCGCTCCTCTGTGCTTTTGGTCAAAGCTAGCAAGAGGGAAAGAAGGTTAAAATTAGTATTTAGCCCTTTAAATGACTTAAGTGAAAAAAAAATAAAAATTAAAAGTTCGAATTGACCTTAAATGTAATGTTTAGAAACTGAGAATTTATGTTTAAGTGATAATAGCAAGTTGTTTTTTTAGCAAGCTAACCTGAGCTACATGTTAGCATTAGCTAGTTTTGCTAAGCCTTAAAGTAAACAAAATCAGATAATAGCAGTAAAATTCACCCATTTCCTGAAAACCTACAATCACACAAACTAAATTCAGCTCTGGACTGACTTAAAACTTCTTGACATTTATTCAAGTGTTCCTAAAGTGAAGTTTATGTTGGCTAAAGTTACAGAAGAAAGCGAAGAGTTACTCACATTACTTAGCTAGCTTAATGACAGGTGGGTTCTGGTGTCACAGGTAACATTTCTGCACTTCAACGTCTGAAAATAACGACACCAAAGTTTCCTATTTCACTTAGTTGTGTACTTACACTACCTCGAATGTCTCCAACAATGTTTAAAACTGTTTTATTCAATGAAACGGCGTGTTTTTCTGCGGTCGGACGTCAATTGCGTCATGACGTTAACCGTGAAAAAATGTACGTCACAGAATGCGAGAAGAAGAAGAAGAGGAAGGAGAAGAAGAAAAGAAGAAGAGGAAGAAGAAGTAGTTGGTGAACTAGCTCTGTTGTTTTTTCAATACGTTTTTTCTTAAGATTTATCGTAAACGTATTTTTCTTCTATTGTTTTGTCCACAGTAAGAAATGTACGAATATAAATATATAAATATACATATAAAATAATATGTTCATGTGTAACCTATGAAAACAATAAGAAAGCTTATTGTTACAAAAATAAAAATAAATCTTGTTGCACTTCTGGATATTGCTGCACATTTCCATTTGAGCCTAAACCTTTTAAAAGAAACCAGAAAACATTCTATTTGAGAAAAACTGTGACAGTAAATTAATAGTATATTTTCGGAAATTTTGGGGAATTGTTTTTGCTGAATTTTTAGATTTTTTTTTCCGACAAGAAAACAATATTTTTTGGTTCTGGTAAATAAAGACAACAGGATGGTTAAATATTACTCAAATGGATTAACTAATTATGAAATGGTTGGAGATTATTTTTGATAAGTGATAACTCATCTATTATTCCGATAATTGCTGCAGCAAGAGATGTGTCATGTATACGAATATCTTCTCTTTCTTTTTTACTCATAAGATAGCATTTTCTGTTAGTAAAATCCTTACCATTAAAGTAACTATGTTTGTGTCAGATTAAAGTAGCCTATCACTGTTATTTTCACTGTTGATTAATCTGTCGGTCATTTTCTTGATTAATTGCTTTCATTTTATTACTAATATAACACACAGGGTCCTTTTTATATAGAGAATTTTACTTTGATGTTATGTGATTAAACAAAATAAATAATAAAATACAAATATAATTGTAAATATATATGCTGTGTTGTAATTTTACACACTCTCAGCATGAGTGGAGCATCAAAATACCAATTAAATTTTAACAAATTGCTTTAGTTCATATCATTTTTAGATGTGTGGAATAATACCTTGTTGTAGACGGTGGCGTCCCTTTTTGTAGTCCATTAGCGGACTACAAATCCCGAGGTGCATTTCGCGTATCGCCATAGCAGCGGGAAGTTAGTTTGAGCTCGCCTCCATCATGGAGAGTCCAAGTCGGGTCTTTGCTGCGATTTTACCGGCTGAAGTGGACCGGGGGCTGGAAGTGAGACCAGCCGGCAGAGACAGAGCGAGTCACCGGCTCAGAGAGCTCCAGGTGACCGGCACAGCGGAGGTGTGTTGTCCGGCGGACCGAGCGTCGCTGCGGGTCGGTGTGAGCAGCAGCAAGGAGTCGGTGAGCGAGGCGACCAGCAGCGTTTCACGGAGGCTGGAGTATATTTTACAGGCTCTCAGGTAAAAACAGCCAAGATAAAGTTCATAGTGAGACAGAAACAGCTTCGATATTAGTTAGCTGCTGTTGTATTAGTTGTAGTAGTAAAAACATATAAATATTAATCGACCATTTTTCATGCACAGATTGGAGGACACAGGTAGAAAGACAACTTTCTATTGCACATAACAGTGTTACATTATGATTTATAATATGCTACTATGCTATTATATGCTACCTGTGTGTAAAACTAGTTAACTGTAAATAGAAGTCTTGCTTTATTAATTTGGATTGAAGCACTAATAACAATAGTGTGAAAAGAAACAGTGATTATTGTTCCTCAAAATAGCCCATCTGACTGTTCTGTCATTGTGTTTTTGCTACTGTTGCATTAATGTTGTATCAGATTTAGGTCAATCTTTTTCAAGCTTAAAAGAAAGTCATGTATTCTGTATGTAAAATTCACACCATTTAAGTACCTCTGTAAAGAATATGCAAGGAAATGAGAACTTCCTCGTGAAATATAAGAATAAAGTAACTTAAAATAAACACAAGCAGGGGCACAACTAAGGATAATCAGTGTGAATCATTGTTTCTAAAAGACCAACATGATGTCCTCAGAAGCCACAAATATACGATTAATTTACTGTCACAGAGGAGTAAAGAACACAGAAGATATTCACATATAGATAACTGGATTTGGAGAATTTAGGCTTTTATTTTTACAAAAATAAAGAAGCTGATAGTTAATTTGATAGTTGACAGTTAACTGATTATTTGATTACTAGTTGCAGTTCCAGTTGTATCTGATTTGTAAGATCATATGTTTCATCTAAAATTCTAACCATTAAAGTAACTCTGAATAATATGCAAGGGAGTAAAGGTGGAATACTTTCATCTGAAATCTAAGAATAAAATGTCTTCTAATATCTAGTAAGGCTGCAACAAATACATATTTTCCTCACTTGTTAGTCAATAAATTATTTTCTCAATTAATCAATTAGATGTTTGGTTTGTAAAATATCAGAAAATGGTCCAAAATGTCGATCAGTATTCAGTTTACTGTCATAGAGGAAAGGAACCCAAAAATATTCACATTTAATAAACTGAAATCAGACAATGTAGAATTTTTTTCTTTACAAAATTATCCATATCAATTGATCAGTTATATAAATAGTGATCAATTAAGTCAGCTTCTCAAGTTGTCTTTTTTTAAGCAACTTCAAAACAATGACAAGTTTTTCATAATTAAATGTCCACTGATTAGCTACTGCATTAAAACCACCTCCCCAATACCGTGTAACAGTAATAATAACAATAATAACTTTATTTTTTATAGGACCCTTAAGAACAGCGTTCATAAACATGCAACACAGACAATCAAACAAGATATAGGAGACAAGTCAGAGCAGTCAATTAAAATAAATAGTAAAAATTATAATAAATTAAATCAATAATTAGCTCGATTAGCTCGATTAGCACTCATATCAAACAAAGGAAATAGGCAGTTTTGAAAATTAAAGAATAAGACTGAGGGCTAAAATCAGAAATTAAAAATCCAAAAGTCAGAGAATAAAAAAAAATTAGAGAGACGACATCACACCAAAGAACCAGGCAGCTAAAAGTAAAATAAAACCAGAGAGAACGTTTAAAACAAACAGGACACAATACAAAATAAAACACTAGAACTAAGTAAAGCTAAAAGTAAACCTCACATAAAAGCAAGTCTGTAAAAGTTTGTTTTCAGAAGTGATATAAAACACTTTGCTTTCATGTTTCCTGCTTCTAGCATGAGATAATCTTCTCTTCTTTTGTCATTCTGCTCAGACAACACGGCCTCAGGGATGAAGACACATCAGTGAGGAGGTTCCTGCACCGAGATGCAGAGCAGTACTGTATGGATGCAGAGGTGGAGTATTTAGAGGAGCACTAACACGCTCATATATGTTCAGTTTCATGTCACAGAGTTACAAAATGTTCCCACAGGTGACGGTTACATTCTCAGACTTTGAGAAGATGGAGCGAGTTTGTAGAATCCTGCTGGAAAAGCTGGACAGGAGCGTTTATGTCGGGACGCCTCAGTTTTACCACAGCGCTGAATGTCTCAGTCGGATGAGGTATTAAAGAAGAAAAGCGGTTTTGTAATATCTGTTCAGATGCTCATTTTAATCCTAACCGGTGTGTGGGTGTGTTTTGATCTGTTTTCTAGGCAGCGTGCATGTGTGTCAGCGGTGGAAAACGCTCAACAGAAGGCCGGAAAAGTCAGTCAGCTGCTCGGACAAAGTCTGGGCTCCCCGCTAAACATTAAGGAAGAGAAAAGCAAAGAGTGGAGGACTGAGGAAGAGGAGGACGAAGGCAGGAGGCAGCGTTTTCACTTCCCTCATGTCCCTACGATCACCGCCTCCTCTCAGGTGTCTGCGTCCTTCAGCCTCAGAGACAGAAGCAGGAAAAAACTCTCATAAACCCAGAAAGTGGATTCTTTAAAACACTTTATTGCATGTTTGTGATGCTTAAATATAAGGTGCAACTTTCATCCAACACACAAAGTCATGTAAAGCATTTACTGTCATTATTTTACAACATTTCCAGCCTTTCAAGACTGTCGTTTAAAATCAGGATTTAAATTAAAGGTTTTTCTATATTTGTGAGACATATTATATTAAAATACTGTAAATTTGTGCATCTTAAAAGAGCTACTTCTTCTTTTTTTTTCAATAATAACCTCCAGATCCTCAAAAGGAACCATCACAAACAGGAGGAATTTGATCATTTTTCTTGTTCTGCACAAATTTTGGCACTTAAATCTACCAACCCTTCCTGAGGAAAACCTGTCGGGCATTTTACATCCAGTAGACTCCACAAACAATCAGCTGGAAGAAGAACACCACTCGAGTTAGAAAATAAAACTGTGTGTGGGATCAGTCTTTCAGGGCCGAGCAGTCAAGCGTCCTCCTCCTCGTCTTCTGGGAAAAGCTCTCGGAGCCACGGCTGCATGACGAAGCGTTCGCCGTCGAAGTGCGTGAAGTAATTCTCCAGGGTGGGGATGTCCGGCTGCAAACGTCCGGCAGTGGGTGAGAGATTCACTGCGTGTGTGATCGTGTGTGTTATTTCCAGGACTTACCCTCATCCCGGTGATGCGCTCCAGTTGAGTTTGTGGTAAATATGCGACCATCAGAGAAGAAGGTCCAGGACCATTGAACAGCACCTTGTAATGAGGCGTTCTCTCTGCTTTGGTGCCCTGAAAGAACACAAACATGGACAGTGAAGGGGCTGATTTTCAACCCTTACATGCAGATTAGATGCTTTCACTGGAATGCCTTCATGCGTTATACATGAATTTTGAACTGGGTCAATATATAATTGAGTCACTTTTGAAGTCCATGGGATATATCTTACATATATTTTCATTAAAAGTAAAAAACTAATGTTTTTTATGTTCATTATGATCATGTCTTTACAAATTTCAGAATTATTTATTATTATGGAAACAATCACTTAACAAAAATGATTGGATATTACTAAAATGTCAATAAATAACCGTCCGAATTTAATAACAACCACCTTCTAATTAGCTGAACAATAATAAAATTAGCTTATTCAATAATTGTTTTGATTGTGTTCTTTTTATTAAGTTGAAATAATCATGACAGATATTTCTTTTTTGGCAATATATCACATTTTATGTGAAAATAACTAATTGGATCTGTGTCCGAGAAATCACTTTCAACTAAGTTCCCCATCACAAAAACACCTCTCAAGGAAGTGTGTTAATTCCAGATCACATGACCTGCTCCACATGATGTCATTTCCTCTTGAAGAAAAGACTGGCCAGACTCCAAGGCTTTCTGAGTTATTTAATATAAAGTAGTCAACAGGTTGACTACAATATCTTTAGAAATGACTGAATTTTAATTTTATTCAATATTTAGAAGAATCTTTGTGTAAAAATGCCATGTGGTGTTTGGTTATAGGCGGCCATGTTGATTTTAGGCCCGAAAACAGCAAAAATGTCAACTGTGATAGAAAAAGTCCCGCAATTATATATTGACCCAGCTACAGCTCTATTTAGAATCCATAAAGAGCCTATTTTACATTAATGAATGGATAATTAATCCCTACCTTATGTTTAAGACTGCAGGAAGAATATATTTATTAGATTTACACCACTCATTTTTGTGAGTAAATATCTACTATCACACAATATCAAGTCCTATTTTACCTGAAAACATAACAGCAATAATGATTTAAGTATATTTTAGTAGCCCCTCTTTTTATCTGTGTCTTACCCTCAGGTATAGATCTTACGATTGTGTCAAGACACTCTCTGACCCCTGTATGATTTCTGCAAGATATGTGATCATTCCTAAGCAGTTTTACTCTTTCAGTATGTAGCGACTTAAACGAACAAGAGTTACTGAGAGACGGAGGCTGGGCCTGTTTGTCTGACGCGCTAAACAAAAGAATCCACTGAGATTCCAAACAATATATTTAACCTTTTTTAAAAAAAAAAAAAGATTATCAGCTTATGATAACATGCGCAAAGTCATAATCAAAGTAATCAAAGCGATCAATGGAAATAGCGGTCAACAAAAAATACTGTGACTCATCTCATTCCCTCTCAAACAATGAAAAAAGTCAAGACAGGTGAATATATCTGCTTAATTATCCCCACCTGTATCCATGTGATGCTATCCCTCTATTCAGTTTGATCACAACATAACATCATAGACAAACAAACACAAACAACATTTAATATGCCCCTTAACCTAACAATAAAACAACAACTCATTCATGGCTCCTACACAGTGCTTCAGGATTCCCCAATGACTCTTTATAGACTAACAGCTGAGTGTCTCTGAAAAAAACTGGGCACCTATCCATAAAAACACACAGGCATGGCATGTAGATTCCCCAAAAATCACTGTTTTCTCGATTTGACCCACACTGGAGGATCTAAAATCCATTTCAGTAGACAGGAGTCCAATTTGACCCAAAACAGCCTGAATGTACACACATTTGTAGTACCTGAACAAAAGAATAACATTTTTGTGTATTTTGGGTGACTTTAGGAAGTATTTAGGGTGTTTTCACTGCTGTGAAATGTCAAAATGGGTCAAACTTGACCCGAACAGTATGTAAGGGTGTAAATAATAGAAATAAATTGTGCATAAATTGAGCAGCTGCTAACCTCAAAGTCAGAATAGACTCTGTCCACCCATTCTGGAGGAGCTCGTAGCTCAGGGTCCCAGCTCACCACCACTCCCACCATCTGGCGATTCCTCTCCAGCACAACTTCACCCACTCGTAAGAAAACATATGGAGGTCGAGGGCTGCGAACCGTCTTAGAAGCTGCATAAATGAAGACAAACAGAAGCACTCATCTGCTTTGCTTCAGTAAAAGTACCTCTTAGGGCTGGACAATTTAGGTTTCATTTGTGATTTCTCTGACATATTGTAATTTTTACGATACACTGTTTTTGTTTGGGGGTTTTTTTTGCAGTGCAGCTTCAGAACAATATTCAACGTATTATAGATTTGAAATGTGTTGGAGGTTTTTTGTTCTTTCCCACTTTGGCCAAGGGTTTGCTTAAAGCGAATCCAACTGAAACTTTGGATTTGTTGGGTTTCTCTGTTTAAAATGTGGAGGGTCTTCACCTTACTATGTCAAGTGCTTTGAGATGACTTATGCTGTAAATATATTAGACTTGAATTGAATTTAATGGAGCAATTCTACATGAGACACCCTCAAATAAGTGACTGTCACTCAAGGAAGACGGTGTAAATTTGTAAATCCACTGACACAATATTTTAAACTCTGGGTTGAATGTGTTGCAGAATTCACAATTCACTAAGTTTATAGTTTCAAATATGGATTTAAAATGTATTTATTGTTGAGCCCTACAGCTAAACTGTGAAAATACTTCACTACAAGTACACGGTCATGGATAAAATTATTAGACCACCCATGTTTTCTTTTCTGTCTGTTTCAGTCCCATGATCCACTCAGGAGTTAGTACTGATTCGTAACCATTGTTTCTGATGACTGCAGTCATGCATCTTTTCATGTTCTCCACCAGCTTCTGACATTGTTCTGCTGTCACAGCAGCCCATTCCTGTTCACTAATTCTAACTAATCTGCTTTGTTTTTGGGTTTGTGGTTCTCCATTTTGCATTTGATGATTTTCCACAGGTTTTCAGTTGGATTTAGATCTGGTGATTGAGCAGCCAAGGCATGGTACCAATGTTCTGGTTCTCCATCCAGGCTTTAACTGACCTTGTCTTGTTGGAAAATCCAGTCATTGGAGGAAGGAAAGAGTCTTCCAGCTGATAGAAGTAGACTGTTTTAAAGAGTAGCCCCAAACATGACCTGGTTCATTTGCCCTGCTCCATCCAGACTGAAACTACCCCAGATGGTCACTGATCCACCCCCATGTTTTACTGTAGGGGCAACATAGTCTGGTTTGTAGCTTCTCCAGGCTTCCTCCTAACCAGGAAGTTGGCTGGAGTGGACATCAGCTGAAAACTGGATTCATCCCTGAAGAGAACTTTAGTCCAATCATCAACAGTCCAATCCTTGTGATCCCAGCAAAGAGTAACCAGCTTTCCTCTGCCTTTCCTTGATGAAGGGCTTCTTCCTGCCCCGTGTGACTTCAGACCAGCTTCAAGAAGTCGCTTTCCAACTGTCTTTGTTGAACAAGTCCCATTTCTCCACAGTGTTCACTCATTTTTAAGGTCCCTGGAGGTCTGATGATGATTCCTGACACAGGAACAAATGAGTGACGGTCATCTGGTGGGTAGAAAGACGTTTCGTGCTGCCACCAGCTAGCAGTTTGGTAGAACCATGTTGGGCATATTTTTTCTTGGTGTAATGAACAGCTGTCTTGGAGATCTTCAGTTTTTTAGCTACCTGTCTCTCACTCAAGATGGCTGCCTTGTGGCTTCATATAATTCTTTAGTTTTAGGCATTATGTGAGAGCTGATAACTTCTGAGTTGTTCTACGGCTTGAATGTCAGCAGGAAACCACTCTAGACCTTTGCATGTGCTGCTGATGATATGAAATGTCCTCTTATATACCCTGGGAATACAATGAAGCTGAAGCATGTCAAATAGGACATAAAGTATTATGGAATCAGCTGCATTTTTTGTTGTGTTCATTGTATTCTTCAGGTAATATACCTTTAGTGGTACCAGGCATTGAAATGAACAAGAAATTGAAGAAAACAAAGGTGGTCTAATCATTTTTTCCATGACTGTATATATTGACCCAGCTGATGTCCCCTGATCAAATCTTTCCAGTTTATCGTAGCTACAGACACAAACCTCCAAAGAACCCCTGGTCATTGTCATACATCATGGTCTCTATAGGAGGCGACTCTGGAGCCGTTTCACCTTCTTGTCCAAAGCCAAACAGAGACCTTCAGGAAGCAAAAATCATCACATATGTGAGTTTATTTCCATGCTCCTTTCCTGAAGTGTTGCCACAAGAACTTAAAAAATCACATTTCCAGTGACTAGAGCTTGAAGAAAGGGCTCAAGCAAATCAGTGTGTCTTTGATCCTGATGCTTCCTTCCTCCACTCACATGACTCTGGACATCTGCTGGTTGGTCCAGTCCGTCCATGCCGTGCCATTCAGGTAGGATCCTCTCCACTCTTTCCAAATTCGAAGCAATCTGGAACAGTATGGTAAATTAATACATTCACACTGCATAGATAGATAGATAGACAGATAGACAGATAGATAGATAGATAGATAGATAGATAGATAGATAGATAGATAGATAGATAGATAGATAGATAGATAGATAGATAGATAGATAGACACTTTATTAATCCAGAGGGAAAATCACGATTACTTGACATCACTACAATCTTTTAATAATGAGTCAAAAGTGATGCAGTTTGCACTATATAAAATTAAAAAAATCAGTAAATGAACAGTAAAAATCTCACAGCAAAGGTGCCAGAAAAAATAAGAAAAAAAGGATCAAAATAAATATCTGTGAAATAGTGATATTTTAACTCATTAAAACGCAATACCGATTTTTAATGTTGACATTGTCTGCATAATTTTTTATGGTTAACGTGTCATTTCAGTGATTTTACTAGTCATTGTCGTTAATTTCTGCAAAACAAGAGTTTAAAAAGTTAATTAGCATTTTTTAGTCCTAATTATTATTTCCACCATTTTTTCCCAACTTAAGACTCTTCCTCCCCTTGCAAAGCGTTGTGTGATGCAGAAAGAACATTTTTACGCACCGGGTGGTCGCATGGAAGCGCTGCACTGCCGTGGATCCGCTCCACCGGGAGATGAGGTACTGCACGGGCACGGCAGAGAGCAGCAGCGCGACCTGCAGCACCACGGCGGCTCTGAGCTCAGGCATGACAGCGCAGTTGTCACCTGAGGACGGAGAGGCGCGTCACAACTAAAACTCAGCTCAACACTAATGTAGAAATCACAACAAGGTGCCCTTCTTGTGCCAAACGGCGTCTGGAGGTTCGTTGACGCGCGTAATTTGGAGAATCTTAACGAACATATGGCACCACAGAAACTTCAACAAAATTTATATATTTCATATTTTTTAAATCTGGTTTCTTTCAGTAATTATGACTTCTTACCTCCTCTTAAAATCCACAGTGTCTCCTCCAGCTATCTGCCAAACATTGCGTCCGAGTGCGTCTTTTGCGCACAGAGACCAGCCCGGTGTGACACTTTCACTTCTGTTTTATTTACATAAACCACATATGCCGCCACCTGTGTATTTACATTGTTTTCTAAAACATCAGCCAACAGGTGCTTTGCCCAATCACCGCAGCCCACGGAGAAAGCAGCGGGCCTTTAGCGGCGCGCCACGTCAGTCCAAACCGAACGCGGAGCTCCGCGTTTGGGGAAGTCATTTTTCATGCAGTAGCGTTTTGACAACACAAGGTGGAGGAGTTGTTCATTTACTGTGTGAGCAGTAAATAAAAACCCACATCCATCCAGCTGCACTGGAACTGAGTCGTGTTGTATTTTTTTTTACCGCCACAAATGATAAAGAACTTCGGTAAAGTTGGAAAGATATTCACAGATACGGACTTACGGCGTCAATAATTCATTAAATATACGTTGTCAAAACATAAACGGTGCCTCTTTTCCATCGTTGTAAGGCAGACAATGTGCAAAACGCCCATTTTTTATCAGAAGTAGCTGTCTTTCAAGCTTTACAAGTAACACTGGTGTCTATGGCGTGCACAGGGACCGTCTGCAAATTGCAATAAAAGAGAGACACAAATATTCAATAACTTCACTCTTATACATTGTAGTGTCACCAAAATCACTGCAGCCTTCAGTTGACTCCTGCTGGTCATACTGCAACTCTTGGTTTGATAAAAAAAAATAAATAAAAAATTATTATCTATTTACCTCACTCCTCCATCCAAGTGCACCCCACAGAGACACTGTTCTGGAGGCACGTGCACGGCTTCCACTGACTTCAGTTTCGCTGGATTTTGGTTGATTTTTATGTGAATGTTCTTAAAGAAAATATTATAAGTGTTACTGATATATGTAATCACTTTAGATATTTTTAGGATTTTTTTTGGAAGATTTTTACTCTTTTTGAAAATATTTACAATAATTTTCTTGCCAAATTTGGGTGTTTTTTTGTTTTTTGTTTTTTTAAATAAAACTTTCAAGGGAAACTTTTAAGGAATTACTGGAATTTTCTTCCTGAAGGTTTGGAAAAATTTCAGAAATTTGTGGAATTTTTTTTGCTGAATTTTTGGATTTTTTTTCAGACAAGAAAACGATATTTTTTGGTGCCCGTAAATGAGGACAAAAGGAGGGTTAAATCCTGAACAGATGAGATCGTAATTTCTCTCTACGAAGCACAGCAATAACAAACAATCAGATGCTGAAAATCATACTAGAGAAATGAAAAGTTCTGCCTTAAGAAAAAAACTGAACTGAGCCATGTTGGTTTTCAAAAAAGCTGACTTTTCAAATTGAGATCAAAACTTCACTCTTAGTGTCTAAGAGTGAAGTTATTGAGTTTTTTTTTACTATACAAATTATAATAATATTTTTCTATCAAACCAAGAGTTGTAGTATGACCAGCAGGAGTCAGCTGAAGGTTGCATTGATTTTGGTGACACTACAGTACATAAGAGTGAAGTTTTTGAATATTTTATGTAGTGTCTCTCTTTTTTGCAATTTTCAGACGATCCCTGTACACTCCACAGACATAGAGATTTCGGCAGCTTGGCAGACAGCTACTTTTGATTAAACTGGGCTTGTAGCACATTGTCTACCTCACAACGATATGTTATGTTTTGACGACGTATATCTAATGAGTTATTGATGCC